>NC_133583.1:45098374-45183374 GCF_964106895.1 Numenius arquata
TTGCTACACTGGTGTACCTCGCATGCTGGCAAGCCAGAAAAAGATGACTGGAGAAGTGGCGCTTTTTTTAACGTACAATTTCTTTCTCTTTCCAGTTAGTTGCTTTTCTTTATTTACTTCTCTCTTCTGACCTCCTGGAATATGAGCTGTACTAATTTGAACTTAGAATCTATGCATCATATTCAGAGGCAATATGGAAGTTACACATTACTAAGTAGTTTGCCTAAGTAAGTAACTAAGTCTCAGTGCATATGTCTAAGCGAGTCTCAAGGGGGTCTAAATTGGTATGATGTGCACAGCGAGAGGTCTGGAAGAAGAGGTAAGCTACCCCAATTTAGACTTCCTCCAGGCTTAATTGGCATTCTTCAATTTACTTAGACTCCCCTCGGTTGTTGGCCCAGCATCTTCTCATAAGTCAGTTTCTATTTCACACTCTCGAAATAAAACACAGTAGAAGCACAGGATTTTGAATGTAATCAGACTTATTATCTGGTTTGATCATTATTTTGTAGAGACTTGATTGCTATTTATGATCTGTAATAGAGGTCATTATTTTATTACATGCTTTCTGGGTATGATTAAGTCACTTAAATGAAGGCTTTCGTTCAGTTTAAGTTAGTAAGAATAATATATTTCTGATTCCTTGTAAATAAATCTGAATTTCCACAAATCTGCATGCATTGTACTATGAAAGCTTTTTTGTTAGATTATGCAGATACAAGTAGATTAATAAAGTATAGAACTTTGTGCAAGCTAAAAATGTTATTTTTATAGAAAAAATATTTTTGGTTTTAAATTGTATGCATATTATCTCCAATGCTGTGATCCTATTATTCACATGACAAGCTTTCAGGATGGCAGATGTAGTTCCTTATTGGATATGTAGCCTTTAAGAGGAAGAGGAAAGTGGTATTACTCAACAAAGTTGAGTGTTTTAAAAATAAATTTAACATTTTTAACATTTACTTTGTTAAAAGTTATTCAGTGAGTGAGATGTGTAATTGTTGAACTGCTTTGCAGATTTATAAATAAGATTTTATTCACAAGTGCGGTTCTCTCAGAAATTTTTCATCGGGTTTCTTAAGGGCCTGTAATGGACACTAGCAAGTCTGTAATGCCTCTGAGGAAAACTGAGCTAGGTCAGTATTATTCATCTTGAGTGAGCCTGTAAAAAATGCCTAGTAGAGATATTTGCCACTCGTTAAACTGAGGACTGGAAGGAAAAGAACAAGGAGTAGGTAGTGAACGAGTTGGGCAGGCCCTCCAGGGAGGCAGGAGATGTGTATGTCTCGAGAGATCACATAAAGCTGAAATGCCATATAAGGACCATTACTTAAACTAAAGTCAAGCACGAGAATTAGGATGAGAGAGTGTAGCCCTGAATGAAGAGACTCTGGACCTGAGAAAGGATGACATTGATTAGCGATACATGTTGTGCTGGATAGCTTGGTCTCTTCACCAACACTTGGTGTGACCAGTCTGTCTAAGCCCAGAAGTTTATCCTATATCTATGCTACAGGTGCTCAAAAGCAGTTTAGCAACAAAAGTATACAAGTGATGGGACTCTTAGAAAAACTATTTCATGGCCAACACTCTATATGACACTCAGACCCTTCCAACCCTTGTATGGACAGGGGACTCCAAAACACAGTGTACAGAAATAGCTTTCTCAGCCACACTCCTGAACTTGTCCTAGTACATAAAAGAAAGGCTCCTTTGCCCATCAAGCCAGCATTGAATTTTTTCTATGCTAGTACATAACTTCTCCTCTACACTTATTTATATCAAATCTTTGCACCATTTTTATAATTTTTGTTCTCAAATACAATATTCATTATGGGTGCCCATTACATGTAAAGCATGCAGGCCAAGCACAGCTGCACTACTGTTGATATAAGTGTTCACCTACACAGCAGGCAAAAATTTCATGGGATTATGAAAGATAGATTAAATATAAATCACATCTAGAAACAAACAGAAAATCCATAACATCCTGCAGAACCTTTCAGAGAAGTGGGCCGTTTTGGCAGTAGCAAGCCAAAGTGAACAATGTACCTCAGAAAGAACCATGAAATATCGTATGGACCATGTTCACCACTGACCTGGTCCCATGCAGTGAGCCTGTGTGCCAACTCAGGGCTATGTTGAAAGTGCTTCAGCAACATCCTGAACATCCTGGCTCCCAGACAGAGCTCAGTCACACCCCACCTATTGTTTAGGTATCTTTCACCTTCCCACTCAAGAGGAAAAAGACTAATTTCTTAGAGGCTGCAGTTAGCATATGACTTTGTGAGCAGTAGCAGTGGCTTGAAGCCTGACCAAACATTACCAGAAGGGGTGAGAAGGAGAATAAGGGGAACCCTTTTTTGTGCAGAAAGCAGTTTTGGCAAGCTCTGTTTCTGACTGGTCTAGCCCAATGAACATTTTTTTTACGCTAGTGAAAAAATATGGATCACTTTCCCATGGCAGAAATGAAAAATTTCCTGCTTGGTTATGAACTCTAGGAATGGAGAGAGAGGCAGCAGGAGACCAAGAACAAGAGAGTTTTCCACTTGCCACTTAAATACTGTAGGGTAATGCTGTTGTATTTAAACTGGAGAGTTCACATACCTTTCTTGTGGTACTGTGTACCTCAGGAACTTCACCTTTAGTAGTAAACTTGCTCGCTCTAAATTGTTTCTCAATAGACTGGTAACAATCAGGCCTCACCAGTTTTCTGAATGGCTGCTACTTGTATCTGGGGCTGAAGATTTGCTGGGAAGAGTATATGTAATGGTAGGAATTCAGCTATATTACTGTGATCTGCTAATAGCTACTGTGTAGTTTGTTAGGGAAACTATAAGGCAGAAGATGGCTGTATTTTTGCTATCCAGGTTCAAAATGGTGTCATCTCACTCTAGAAAAAAACCCTTTTTTGGGGGGAATATTGTGCTTCTACTGTTTGTTTTATTTTGGTTTTTTTCTGACTGAAAGAGGTTTGGCTTGGAAATGTTTGGGTACCCTCTTCCCCTTTTCCCAATTTTCCTTTGACTGAAGATTGACCCATCACTTCTGTGCAGCTGCCATAATTGGCTTTATATTTATACTTCAAGTGAGCTTAACAGAATCCTTAGTCTTAGAACACTATCCTAATACAAAGACTCAGTAACTCAACTACTAATTGCATAAATAATCTTTTTCAACAGAAAATGCCTTCTGACTTTTCTATGGAAGCTGTTCATATCTGTCTTTTCCGTGTAACATAACTTTCTCTCTGCATGGTTTCTGGTCTAAGATTCTGATCTCAGTCCCAGTTATGCAGCAAAATAGGTGGCTGAACCAAAGAGACACTTTTCCTGGACCTGCCTCAGAAAACAGCGTGCAAGTTGAAATATCATTTTTAAATTTAACTTTTTCTTGGAAGAAATTCACTAAAGTCAAAGTCTCACTTTTTATAGCCTCAGTAACTGTCTCTGGATTTTCAAAGTCAATTCAGCTCTAAACTGAAGTAATTATGGCACATGCTATAAACCACAAGCACTGTAAACTCAGCATGGATTGCTATATCACCATCTTGAAAGTATATCAATCTCCTTTTACTCTAATTTGTAATACACACTGTTTCTTTGGTTGCTTTTTCTTACCCTTACATTCGTAGATTAAAAGAAATGAGAATGGGACCTGTTCCCAGTTCATAAAAAGGTAGGCCACTTTTGGTACCATGGAACTTAGAATTAAAATGGCTTTAGAATAAAAATGAATAAATTGTGCATTTTTCTCTGTGTTGTCCCTTCTGTTGGAAAGCAGTAACTATTAACTTAAGACTATTATTAAATGAGATGTGTCTACTGCTATCAGTGAGGATCCATTGGCTGCACTAGTTATTGTAGCTGTACTTACTAAATTCAACATTCCTGAATGCATACAACCCATACAGTATGGATAGCTTTTTTCGTACCAGGCATCTCTGAGAAGTAGGCAAGGAAACTTTGGGTGTTTTCTCCTCAGGGATTGGCAGATAATGAAAGAATAAACCACTTGCAGTGCCTCATACCTGAACATTTCCTTGATGTTTATATGATTTACAGAGAAATTCTTTTTCATTCTTTTTTCCTCATTTTTGCAAATGTGTGCTTATCCCAGTTTTGCCCAGGCCTGAATATGAAATGCCAGACTACCACAAGAAAGCCTAAGCATTGCAATATTTTTCCAGCTCAACCAGCAACTGAAAGTCTCGTGAAACAGCTTGCAGATTTCCAGCTAAAACTTGTAGAACCAAGATGTTTACATAATTTATATAAGGTGGGGCTATATATATGTGGGATGGTTAGCTATAATAATAGCCAAATTTTCAAAGTTGCTCAGCACGTGCAGTGTTTGGGCCTTCAGACCCTTACAGAGTGGTAATAAAATAGTAGGTCCAAAATAACTTGGAGCAGGGGGAAATTACTTCTTATTATCTTTTTACTTGGTTCAAACAATTCTTTATTTTAGACCATACATGTCACTGCATATCATAATTATTACAACTTTATTTAGCATTTCTAAGTGGTAGCCATTCAAGAGTTCAACACAGCTAACAATAGTTAGCTTCAGGGAGTACTCAAATATTCACATCAGAGTGTCTGAGAAGCTCTAATATGACATCTTTAGATGTGATGCAGGAATAAAAACCCGAACCTCACCTTCATAAGGAATGGCAGAATTCTGGTTACACTGGTATATAAACTGAGTCACTGACTGAGAAGATGAAGGAGACCTTGATGGGTGCTACCAAAAGTTCCTCTGCTATTAAACCTCTATGGCTTATCATATGTCCTCCTATTTTCTAATTTGGGCTGTTCTGAACATGAGGAACAGCTTTGTAAAGCTCAGTAGCTTCAAAGAAAAAGGGTATCAGCACTAAAGTTCTCCACACTGAAATATTTGTGATGACAGGGAAAAAAAAAAGAAGATAATATTGCCAGGGCCACTGTCCATAAGGAGATAGGTGCAATAAGCATGCTGTGTGCACTTTGATCTTGAATGAAAGGTCATTAAAAAATGCTCACTGACTGCGGATAGCACACTCTGGGAGTAACAACATGTATTGCAGTCTTAAAATACTGCAAGGTGGAAGAAATTTAAGGGCTGCCACATATGATAGGGTGCTTCAGGAAACTTTAAAAGGTATGAGTCTTGGAAACCCAAAAAGAACCCAATCAGTGAGCTCACAAAAGAGCACATTTTGAAAAGAATAATCATATACCATTGTTTTCTAAAATATTTGCTGACCACAAAACAATGTGATTTCTTGTTACTGATAGATGAAGTTACCTGTAAAAACCTATTCCTTTCCCATACTAAAATGCAGCAGAATGCAAGAGGCACTTTTGAGACTGATTTCCCCACCACAGCACGAGTGTATTTTAGAAAGAGGCGAAGTGCACTTTATGAGGAAATGAGAGAGGGCCCAAAATGCCTTTTAATTTATTTTTATAATAAATATCATTAAACAGAATTTTGAAGCCATATATTTTTATTTTGCATGTAATGCTTATAATGTAAAAAGGAGCCATTTCATGAAAAGGTTGAAATAAGCAGTTGCTAACAATGAAGTCACTATTTTATTGAAACCCGATAAACTTCCCTGGATAATTTGGGATTTTTAACAACATTTTTCAAGGATGAAAAGAAAAAAAGGGAGCCCTAAATTTGGCAGAAATGAAAAATGAGTTCTGTGGCAGCTTCATTTGGACATGGAAAACCTGTTTCAAACTGTTCATGACTCCACCTCTCACAAACTATTTATTATGTACTATAAATTACATACAACATGTAACACAAAAATTAAATAGAATTGTTCTGAAGTCATAGATACAGATTGAGGATTAATTAAATGAATGCGTGGGGAAAAATCTGTGTGAGATACAGGACTAGGGGTTCCCTGCTGTACCTATTTAATGAAGTCTCATCCATCTGATGGCTCCTGGACCCACTCTTCAACACTTCCACAAAAATGTCACATTCTTTATGGGGGAAAAGTGTGGAATGTGCCTTACCCACATCAAGTACACCATTTTACAATTCCAATCCAATTAATTAAGCTTCTATTCTTCATGCATGAGTGGCTGTCTCTCAGTTACACACCCAAGGCAAAGCTCCAAGGGGGCCAGCCAGCCAGCCAAAAAAAGAAGGTACATTCCCAGCTCTCATTTACTTAAATACATATTTTTTGTAGAAACAAAATGTTTAAAATTACTTCAAATGGAAGTGTGTCTATTTCTTCAGGGCCAGAGCATCAATAACTTATGTCTCAGGAAAATGAGCTTTTATTATTTTTATTTTTATTTTTATTTTTAATGCAGAGTCATAATTAAAGCAGGGAGGAGAGGACAGCCTCCTCTGTGAATGAGAAAATTAGACTCAGTGTAGTGAGATGGGAGGGTAGAAGGAGACTTCTGATGCGTGATTAAATGAGGAGGCAGTATGGTGAGGGCAGATGAGACACAGCACAGTGGGAGTATGGAAAGCATGGTGAAAGAAATAAACAGAAGACAAGATGTTAAAGTACCATAACCTGACTGCACTCCTGAAGAGTTAAAAATGAACTGATCATCTGTCAGGAAACCACACAGGAGGGGGGAGGTCTGATTCCAGTCCCACCTCCCTGAGTAGGAATGTTGCTTTTATCTGATTAAGGGAGAAGAGTAACTATATTCTTCTTACTGCACAGCATTGCACTGTTATTTTTAGCACTCAGTTTCTAAGTATGTTTCCTGTAGATCATCTGTCATTTCAGTGTTAGAAACAACCATGCTATTTTTCTGTAATTATGTAGAGTCTCTTCATTTGTGCACTTGGGTTTTTTACTTATACTGATCAAAACCTCAGTCAAATTCACTGCATTGTCTGGACACCTGAGATCCAGCTCAGGTAAGCACGTGCTCAGGTTCTCTCTTGTACCACAAGCTCACCCCAGAATAAAAGTACACATTGTAAATAGTAACATGTATAAAAAGCTATGCCCGCCGCCTCACTATAACCTGTGTGTCAGTGCGAGGTTACAGACAGGGATGACCTCTTCCAAAATTAGTAGTAGAAAATGTTGCAGCTCCCTCTTACTGGTGCTCCCAAAATGGCATTACTCTCTGTGGGAAGAATCGTGTTAGTGCTGCCCAAAGGCAGTGGCTGTCATTGTGAATAGTCAGTCCTTTTAGTAAAAAAAACCCAATCATAGCCATTCTTGGCTTGTCAGAGAAATTTGGGGTGGGGGTTGGAACTGGCAGGCCTTCCTGGTACTGTAGCATCAGCTCTTTCCTTTTCCCAGTGATGGTTTCCGTGCCAGTATGTACAAAATGCCAGTGCAAGTATGTCCTTGACAGGTTCTATTAGGCCAGAAGATTTTTTCACCTGTTGCAATTACACCCTGGAACTTTTTTACACTTTACTGCAGAGGTGAGATTTCCCAAATGAAATCATATTTTC
Organism: Numenius arquata; assembly: GCF_964106895.1. Lineage (NCBI taxonomy): Eukaryota > Metazoa > Chordata > Aves > Charadriiformes > Scolopacidae > Numenius > Numenius arquata. Next base: position 45,105,821 of record NC_133583.1, read on the forward strand.
CAACTGGATTGCAAATTTGAGGCATTTCATCCATTTACATATCCCTTCAATCTGTCATCATTGATGCTAGAAGGGCAAAATCTGAAACAGAAAGGGAAAGGTGACAAGTCCTAAAATTAAAAAGTTATTGATTAAGCCATTTGACTTGTTCTTTCATTCCAGTATTGTACTCCAGGAAACAAATCTTTAATTTATTTTGGATAAAGGGATTCAATTTGTGATAATGTCATGACAATATAATATCCTTACAAACTCAGATTTCTCATAGGAAAATGTTAATGAGTCTTTTATATTACACTAAAAATACTGTGTAACAGAGCTGGTTGAATATTGCCCAAACAACGTTTCTGAACATTTGTCAGAATTGTTGCTTGGTTCAAGAAAATTCATATCCCATTGTACTGACTATTTGCGAACATTTGTGTGAACAGTTTTTTTTTAGGTAGAGGTTGGTAAGTTCCTTAAGATGTATCAATTCATTCTAAAACATAGAACAAATAGAGTATCAGGTGATTAAAGGACCAACCACAATCATCATTGCTAATAATAAATGTTTTACTTTGCAAGCAGCCTTTAAGATCAAAATTGTTGATTAAAAATGCAAATATACTTGATATTATGCAAAGTCTAGTTTAGGTATTACTCATCTGCAGAAAAAGGATCAATGCCTGATTGTCAAATGCAATTATTAAACATACTGCCAGAATTCAGACTTGGTCCACAAATATTCATTAAATGGAAAAAAATTCAAAACGTTATCACAATTCCTTCACTGCAATTGATTAAACAGCATGTATTGTTTAATAGCATAATTTTTTTTTTCTCACTCCAAAGTGTTTTCTTCTCAAAATACAAAGAAATATGAAGAACCAAGTCTTTATCTTTGTTTTGATGCATTGGCAACATTATAGTCCTAATCAGAGCACTTTATCAGAACTGGGCCACCTTTGCACATAGTGCTAATAAAAGACATTCATTGCCACAAAGTACATAACCTAAAGTTATTTCAACAAAAGAAATGCCTTTGAAATTGTGAGAACATAGTTCATCAGTTCTTCCCTAAATTATAAAGTACAGTTCACCAGAAAGCACTGCATTCTCTCTAAATATTAAAATTTGACATATTGTAATTTCATAATTAGGGCTTTATTTGGGCTGGAGGAATTGCTGGATTTTAAAAATTCTCATCACGTTCTTTAAAAAGATTTTTACTTTTTTTTTTAAAGGAAGTCATTAGTATTGGGGAAGAAACCTCTAAAATGTCATATGAGTGTTGCCGGTGCAGTAAGTTATACAGAATCACAGAATCACCTAGGTTGGAAGGGACCTTTTAGGATCATCTAGTCCAACCAATGAAAGAAAAAAAAAAAAAAAACAAACCCACCACAAAAAACCAAAAAACACACAACACCCACAAACAAACCACACACACCACCACACCACCCAACACTAATCCATATTCCCAAGCACCATGTCAACTCCTCTCTTGAATACCTCCAGGGATGGTGCCTCAACCACCTCCCTGGGCAGCCCATTCCAATGCCTGACAACCCTTTCAGTAAAGAAATATTTCCTAATATCTAACCTGAACTTCCCCTGGCGTAACTTGAGGCCATTGCCTCTTGTCCTATCATCTGTAACTTGGGAGAAGAGCTTCCTTTCAGGTAGTTGTAGAGAGCGATAAGGTCTCCCCTCAGTCTCCTCTTCCCCAGACTGAACAACCCCAGCTCCCTCAGCCTCTCCTTGTAAGACTTGTGCTCCAGACCCCTCACCAGCTTCGTTGCCCTTCTCTGGACCTGCTCCAGCACCTCAATGTCTTTCTGTGGTAGGGGGCCCAAAGCTGGACGCAGTACTCGAGGTGGGGTCTCACCAGTGCCGAGTACAGGGGGACGATCACCTCTCGGGTCCTACTCACTACACTGTTCTTGATACAGGCCAGGATGCTGTTGGCCTTTTTGGCCACCTGGGCACACTGCTGGCTCATGTTCAGCTGACAGTCGACCAACACCCCCAGGTCCTTTTCTGCCAGGCAGCTCTCCAGCCATTCTTCCCCAAGCCTGTAGCGCTGCCTGAGTCTGAGTCTTTACCTGAGTCTGTAAAGAGCCTGAAACAATAACATCGAAAGGTAGAATTTACAAAATATGTTGTAACATATAAGATTAGTTCAGATACCCCATGATACAAATCTGAAAAATTTAAATGGCAGCTTTTTTTGTAACTATCTTATTACCCCTAAAACTGATAAAAAAGGAAAAGGTTGGTAAAATATCAGTGGTCTCACACAAGGTGGTTTTAATAATAAAACCAGTGATTTCAATAGGCAGTTGGCTCACCCCAAGTTCTAGGATTTAGCCATGGAGTTCCTCTCCACATACACCAGGCATACTGCTTCCTTCCCTCTGGCCCACGTTAAGACTCCCTGAGCGAAGGACTTTTGTGTTGATCTGACTGAATGGCCAGGAGGTGTCACTGGATGAAGGTAGGCAAGACCAGTAGAGAGCAATCAGTACACATGATCTCATCCTGCTCTAAAGCACCCTAACAGCCTCTTCTGGGCAAGAGAGCCACTGAATCACATACGGCACAGCTCTAGCAAGCTCACAGCGATTCACATGATTGACTTTGGACAGGTCATTGCTCTCAGCCCAGATTTGTCATAGGCACTCTCCTGTTAGTTTGCAACGAGGAGGCATCAAACCCCTTTCTCTCCTATTCTGGTCAAGAAAGTGAGAGGAAAAAAAAAATTTCCGTATCACAGCAACTTCATTCTCAAGAGCACCAGATCTGGACAAACCCAACTGAAGGACTGAATGAAAATTCTGGATTGAAATAGCAATTTTGGGTGAAGTTGCAGCTAGGGGCTGATACAAACTTTACGATAGCTGCCCATGCACTCAACTGAAATTCTAAATATAAACCACCTTGAACTCTGGGACAGTTCAACTTTGTTTTTCTATGTCTTTCCAGTGAACCCAACACCAGTTTTAAGTTTCTTATGACTTTTAGATTTGCTTATAAATATTTTCACTATTCTTCTCATGCATTATTTCATTTACTGTGAACTTAGTAATTAATTGTTGGGGTTTTTAGTAACTGTGTTGGGGATTTCTTGTAAAGCTTTTTGGCTGTGTTTGTTTTCAGAGCGTATAAATCTTACTGTATTTTATAAGACAATGGATTACTCAGACTAAGATATTTAGTAATATGTTGAACTGTGTTGGTGTTTTGTTTTATTTCTTAAAGAACTGTCATAAAGCTGTAGGTATTTAGTGATATTAATTAAGAAGCATAGTACTCAGCAGATTAAACCAGTAGTTTCCGTTACCTATGGTCATCCAAAACATATTCTTATTCCTTTCCTTCTTTCTCGCTGATAGCCTCCTAATATTGTCAGGATTGATGTCATCATTTATCCACTCCAGAAGGATATATTCCCTGGAAACTAATTAGTTCAGGGGGAGAGTAGGGAGGGGAAGCCCAATCTATTTTAGTGATTTTGTTTTTTTTTTAAAAAATAGTATTTTTCATGAAGCAGTGGTTCCTAATATAGTATATTTCTTTATACTAGTAGTTTTCCTGTGATTGACTCATTCTCCATTCATTCTCCCTCCCCCCTGTAGCAAAATAAGAAACACAGATTACTGTAAATTTTGGCACAGAAAGGTATTTGCATCATTTTCTTAGAAGTCATATGCTTTGGATTTCCTCTTGTTTATGATATATTGAAATGTCTTCCAGATGTTTTTAATTATAAAAAGTTTTCAGGAAAGCAAAGTAATCCGTAATAAAATTTCCTCTACATTTTTTAAAATAGCCAATAAATTAGTGTACTGTAGCTTATCAAACTGCCACATAATTCTACATTTGACCCCAGTGCAGCAAGGTCTGGCATTTCCTTAGACAGCTCGTTTCATCGGAGGCAAAGCAGGCTTCCCCAGGCATACTTTCAGTTCCTCTTCCAAGGGAGAGCATTCCCTTCCTGGGGCCAAGCCGGCAGCGCCAGCGCTCATTGGTGCGAGCGGCTCTGACTTCCTACAAAAGCACAACCACCTCTGCTGCACCGGCGCACAAGAAGCAGATGTGTGACATGGGGCATGCCAAAGTTTGGATTCAGGACAGCGAGAAACAGAAAATATTTTAGCTGCCGGTATGTGATGCTAATGCTGTGCTGCATGAGGATATTTTCATTTATAAATTTTGGGCAGGTGCCCAGGTTGTTGTGGTGAAATCTGGGAGAAAACACAATAAAAATAAAAAGAACAGTTCCATTTTCAGGGACATATATAGGGCTGGGGGGAAGGCTTTAATCATACAAGACATTTTCAAATGGTCAAAGAACTAGACCAAGGACAATAGCTATTAATCCTTCCCTGAATCTACCCACTGTATTCACTCAGCTAACAGTTTGTTCATCCTAGTGACACACCTGACAAGGGTGCTTACTCTAAGCCTGTGTTTATATCAGGAGTTAAGGTAGGTATTGCCATTTCTGTGATTTTTAAAGCTGTGTGTATATGCATGGGTGTGGTGTGTTTTTTTCTCAGAAATTTGTTACTAGAAAAAATCAGGATCTGAAAGAAACATATAGCTTAGCAAGCACCTTGGTGAAAGAGTTATTAGGCATTGAATGAAACTTGCTGTTGGTTAAGGGGTTTAGTGGCCTGCGTGGATCTTTAGAGTTGTCCTTCCAAAAGATCTCTTTCTCTCTGGGAAACAGGGGCTTCAGCTGGTGTCCTGAAAGATGGGAATACAAAAAAGTAAGCAAGTACATTAGGTACTAGCCAGGTATGGGGATTTTGTGGCACTGTGAGGCAAATTTGATGCATTAGGTCAAACTGTATGATGTTAGGAACTGTAAAAGCGAGAAAGCAGACTAGATCCTCCTGCTTGTCAGAATCCAGAGGTAGGAAGGGAAGGAATCACATAAAAAAAAAAGATCTTTGTACGATATTTTGGTTTTTGCTAGAGTATCTAAGCACAGCAGGACTTGTAATTAAAGCCAGTTTCTGTTAATGTAGCTATCCCACGTTCTCAGGTGGTATAAATGTTGTCTGAATGGTGGAAGTGAGCTCTGTTGGTTTGCACCACTCGCGGCTCTTGCCTTTTCTCACTAAGTTGCCTTGAGTCCTGTTTCATCAGCTAGGTTTGCAAACCATGCAAAACTCCAAGCCTTTTTTTGCATTAAGAGGGTGAAAGCAAAGATTTCACCTTGCTATTGATAGCCAGTGATAAACAAGCTGAATTTTTTAAAAGGCTTATGGAAGTAAATTAAATGTGATTTAGAGCTGATCTGGCTAAGGATGGTGGCAGGACATGAGAAGGAAGGAGGAAACTGCTGCCCATATGACAGCAGCCAGCATATCTGAGAACCTTGACCAAATTTTGAAAGGGACATAAAATACTAATGTTGCCATCCCCCCTCCCCCCAGCTTTCCCTCCCCAAATTCCCCCAGGTTTTGAGATCCCAGAATCTCTTGATCCCCATTCTTAGAGTACTTTAAGAACTATAGATCCAGTTGTTTCTTGACAAGAGTTGTGCAGCACCAACACTGGCTGGTCACGCATTCCTGTGTTGCCTGCACTCCATAAATGCTGTTGTCAATACTCAGGGAAAGCTGCTGCTGAGACCAGGGGAAGTGTAGGTTTGATTTAGGCTGAGAGGAACATGGTCTCATCTGCTGCAGTAAGTTTCTGTGGTATTTGTCTTTATCTCATTTTTTAATGTTAAGGCAGGAAAACCTCTTGCCCTTCTGATGCAGTGGTAATGAGGAGCCTTCCAGGCAGCGGTGAAGTGAGATGAACCACCTCTATGGAAAACAATGTATTATTAAATGTTTGACTGCAGTTGTTTATTCTTTGCTGGACATGAGTAGTACCTGTAGTGCTGCAGAGGCAGATGAGTTACTGGGGTGTCAATATAAAGCTGAGTCTCTTCATTCCTAAATATTTCCCATGCGGAGAGTGAGGGGATTACAGTGCTAAGGAGAATTTTCACAGGAGGCAGAGCAACCTCAGTGGTCAAAGTCTGATCACTGCTCTTGCTGTTAACAGCACTGGTGAGCTGAGGAGAATGGAGCTAGGAAAAAAACACCAAAGCAGAGGATGCACACATTTCAACCAACCTTATAAAATTGTGTACTGACCAACCCTCTGTTAAATTGACCTGCTGTTACCTAATCCTATTTTATGATGAAAAGCTGCAAGCTGGTGCAGTAGTGCCCAGTCCTTGTGTGTTAGAACCAGGAGAGAGTAGCAGTGCTGATTTTAAAAAAATCGTGAGATTTTGCTTAGATTCCTTTTTATTCCACTACTCTTCTCTTGCCCTTGAGTCCAGCTCGATCCTGCTCCCAAAGGAGTGCCCCGCACCTGCAGGCTGGAGGCTGCAGGCGCTGGCTGTGGGGCGGTGGCAGAGCTGCCCCGCTGAGAGGGAAGTGGTGGGCAATGCTCTGCCAAGTGTCAGCAACATTTTTCTTAAGCAGTGGCTGTCCTCTAGACACAATTTCACAGGCAGTTGTCCTCCATCTGTGAGTGTACAAACTCGTCCTTCCACAGACCAGTGTGCTGGTGGCTCCAGGCCTCCGTCCCCAGCGAGGAAACAGGTGTTTCACCAAAAAATCTGAGGAACTTATGAGAGAAAAAGTGAGCTACAGGTAACAAAGAAGGTATAGCTTTCTTTGGAAAAGGGATTTAAAGTGCTTCCTGATATTTTTGTTGAACTAAAACTGTACAAGCCATGCTGTAAATATCAGGGAAAAAGACTGGGGCAGGATTACACAGCTCTCAAAATGGCGGTGGTTACTGACCTTCACCACGTGCAAGGGGCTTACTGAGAGCGATGAGGGGAGCAGAAGCAGTGCTGGTATCCTGGTCTCTGGAGGTGTTACACGGGGTATAAAATGCCTGAGAAGTAGCTTTTATTTTCACATTTCAGTTGCTCTTCACAGCTGCAAAAGGCTTGAGAGCGAAGGAGAAATGGGCCCAAGGTCTTTGGGCAGCCGTGTTTGTGGGAGTGCAGGTAGGTGTTTGCTCCTCAGCCTACCTGTGGGAATAGGGCTGGGGAGGAACTTGTGGGATATTTGCTGACTGGCTCGTCCATCAGGGAATATTTATTTGTTCATTAATTTATTTTATGAAGATTGTACAGGCTACACAGTGCAGTTCCTCACTGATCAGTCTTTGTTCAGAGTTTACAAACCATGACTTGATGGGAAGTGCAACAGTATAGTCCGCCTCCTGCTTTGGAGCTAGTGATGTACAGCAGGTTACTGGGGGAGAGACTGTAAAAACAAGCCACAATACTGTGCCTTTGTACAGACTGTTATTCCACTTTTTTTTTTTTAATGGAAAAGTTTTTTAAAACATATAAACAGGACTGATATCCCCATTGCACTGGACTAGAAAAGCAATTGTATTCAGGAGATTATCCATACAAAATTAGAAAATAGAATGCTGGCATAGCTTTCTGTTACATTAAATTTCTATTTAATTAAAAGGAAGCAAGGAATCAAACGAGGTGGAACTAGGTTCAGGTCACTCAGGAGGACTTCACAGACACTGAGTGTGCAGGATGGAGTGAGGAAAGCCAAAGCCCTTGGGGAGTTGGACCTAGCAAAGGGTGACAAGAAAAGCTCCTGCAGATACATTGGTAGCACAAGGAAGGCCAGGGAAAATGTGGGGCCACTGTTGATGGGGGTAGTGAAGAAGACAGAGCCAGAATCTTCTCAGAAACACCCAGTCAAATGACAAGTGGCAATGGGTACCAACTGAAATACAGGAAATTCCACTTAAATGTAAGAAAAAACTTTTTTTACTGTAAGATTAATGGAACACTGGAACAGATTGCCCAGAAAGGTTGTGGAGTCTCTGTGCTTGGAGATATTCAAAACTGGACTGGACATGGCGCTGAGCAACCTGTTCTTGCTGACCCTGCTTTGAGCAGGAGTTTGGACTGGGCAGTCTCAAGAGATGCCTTCCAGCTTCAACTGTTCTGTAATTCTGTGAAATTCTACAATTTGCAATTTAAACCAATAGCTGTGCTAACAATCTGGACTAAATTAATCTCTCTGTAAATCAATTGAATATTCGTTATCAAAACTCTGTCAACTTAATTTAACCTAAACCTAAGTGTTCTATAAAAGCTTTTATTGAATCAGAGGCCAGCGGAAATGTGTGCAGCTTTTGATTCCAATGAAATCAACCTGTGTTTTTTTTAACAAATAGTCTTTTCTGGAACTGAAACTGGCTGGAAGCAAAAGTGAAACTTGTTTTATTGCTTTTTGTTGTTCAAACTGAGAAAAACAGCAAAAGTAAATGGAGGTCATAGGTAGTGCTAAGTAAACTGAATTAAAAATATGAATTTGTTTACAATAGCAGTGACACTTTTAGTAATATGGTGAAGAAATTGGTGTTTACTGATACACTTATTACATTGTCAGAGCCCTTTTGATCTTTTTCTTTTTAGCTTTCTGTAGCACTTCCTCTTTTCATCAAATTTCTCTGACCCAACTCAAGTGCTTCATGGTTGTAAATACCTGTAAGATGCAAGTTCCTATAATTTGTATGTGACTGTAAGAGGTAGACTAGTGTAAATCACACTAAGAATGTGAGTAATTTACTCTGGAATGAGTGCAGCCCACTGCTGTCATTTGCTCCAGGAGGAGGGATGCCCGTTTGTGCCTATATGTACTGAGAAAGGTGAAGGCTGAGTTAAAGCAGATCAGCTCTGCTTTATTTTACACCCTCCTGTTAGCTGTTCTACTGGTAATTCTACCTCATCCTAAAGTCCATTTCTGTCTTGGGTTGCTAACATTCATGCATTTCTTTTGCCACTTATACCCACAAGTAGCCACCATGTTACTTGCCTTCCTGCATGCTGTCTGCAACTGCAGCTGCTGAGCGTAAGCTACATATGGTGACTGTGACTCCTGGCAACCACTATACCTGTTTTGCCACCCCTTGATCTGGTTGGTCTTAATTTAAAAGTAGGATGTTATGCAATATGGATTAAATTAATGTATAGACTAGTGGTACTACATGGGACTTTGAGAGAATACTGTCCACCAGGCATCTCCCTAGCTGGAAGTGAATAGCTGGCAGCATTTTTTTTCATCACGCCTAAACTAAAATAGAAGAGGTCTGTGACCCCCTTCATTCCTTAAGCAGTCTACAGGACTTTGTGGCTATTATTTAATTCCTTCTGTTAAAGGCTTTCTCCATGCTGATTACATATGATCTATAGATCAAGGACCTTTTCTTGCCCCTTTTATTATGAGTAAACTTCCAATACATAAACAGATTATTTTTTAACTAATTTAATATGCACAGTTTTATCTTATTTATTTTGTCTTTATTCCAGCTCCATCTTGAAATTACTCACTATAAAAGATTTATTTACATTTTTGAAGTTCCTTTTTAATGCAAACTCTGATTCAGCCTCTAGCGGTGCAAGATACTGTAACCCAATAATACTGAGTCTTCTTTTCTTAATTCTTAAATGTTTCCCTTCCCCCATCCCTTGTGGAATAAGTGAGAAGAGCAATTGCCTCCACTGTTTAATGCATCACAACTCAAAAACTCACTCCATCCACGTAATTTTGAATCCCAGCCCAGCTGGTGGTTCCTAGGTTTCAGGTGCTGAAGATAAGTTCAGCACTTTTAAATGAATCACTCTGAACTGTACTTCTGTCAAAAAGTCTTCCTTTTTTTTTTTTTTTTTTTTTTTACTGTAAGGTTTTCCTGGTTTTTCAGATACAGACCCTGAAAAAAGAGCATTTTCATAAATGTACCAAATTCAGAGAAAAATATTAAAATTTTCTGTTTTTTTCCTGTTTCTTTAAAGTGGTTCTTCTCTTTCTGTTGTCTTTTATTGCAACACAGATGTGTGAGATATGCTACCTTTGCATATAACTGGCCTTGTTCTTACTTATTTGTGAAGTGATTTCATCAAGATTAAAATGGACACTTTTGTGTCTTTGCAAAGTCCTGTCTCTTGAGGAGCACTTTTTATCTCATGTCATGAGGAGTTAGTGGGGTAAAGAGTCTCCTTTTCATCTGCTGGCTGTGGACAGTTCTCTTCAAAAACAAGTTCATGGGTAATATCCCGGCTCTCCCTGGGAAGCTTGTGTTTTAATAATTTGCCTGCTTATGAAAACATATTATCTACTCTGAAAACAGAAACAGTGAAAATGTATAGTGAACTGGGATACATTTTCAGTTTTGATCATTAACGCACAGCCCTGGTCTTCATTCTTAGTTTCTTATTGATGCTAGTTGTATTGGTTAAGTAGGGTGTAAAGGAAATCACATAGTTTTCTTTTTTAACTTTTTCCCCAAGGATGTTTTTTGAGTGCCGTCTTGCTTCCTTCCATAGAGGCAGAGAGAGTCTCTAAGGTGCTGGTTTCTTTGTTGAAGTCTGAGTGGGAGACATGCTTTTCTGGTTAGTTTGGGTCAGTTTTGTTGCAATTTTATGCAGATAGTTAAACAAAAAGCTACCAAGGGAGGTTTCCGAAAAAATCTTGTCTATATTTACAATGATTACAAATAAATAATGTCAAAATAAGTATGTGAAGTATCATCATCTAGTATTGTACTCATAGTAGTATTCACATTTTAAAAAGAGAAAAAATGCAGACAACAATTTTGAAGTCAGTTCAGGTTGTCTACTTCCTTGCACTGAGTTGGCTGAAAATGAGTATCATTTCAATGAAAATTTTTAACTTTATATTGTTCATTGTGAAGCGTATAGAATAGCTTCTCATTTTGAAAAACAGAGTACACTGAAATAAATTCAAGATACTAAAAATATTTTTGGAAAGAGTTCACTCTTTTAAGACATAACCATTTTTTATACCCCTTTGGATAATGTTTTCAGTAAAGTATTTAAATGAGCTACTGATCTCATGTTAAACATGGGGATTTTGTTTAGGTTTTTTTGCAAAGCTGAACCTCTCATGAAGAAAGAGTCTGGCAAAGAAATAGTGAAAATGAAACCCAACAGGAACAAAAAAAAGAACAATTTGAAAAATCATCAACCATTTTTATTCACAAACAGTGAGTTCCTGAGCCAGAGCTGTTTGATACTCCTCGCTTCTGCAAGAAGGAGCATGGAAAAGAAAGATGGGCCTGTGATCTGTCCTGCCTTTCCAAATGCTTGTTGCTTCTCTACTCCAGTGCAGTCATTAGCCTGCTCAGATCAGAACCCTTAACGTGTATTCCTCAAAAAGTGAACTGGACTATCTTAATTGATTTAAAGAATACTGTCATTTTAAGTAGGGTTCATTTCCCCTAAAACAGGTGAGGGCATAAACAAGCAGCTTAGCTTCTTAGTTGCCTTTTCAGCTAGCAGAGTTCTGAGTGGAGGAGGATCTGTGAACAAAATGAACTTGGTCAACTGTAAAAGGCAAATGATTGAGGGAGGGCATAAGATGAGCCATATTAGACCCAAAAGTTCATCTAGCCCATATCTTTTTCCCATGTGTAGTCAAAAGTTGAAGAATGTAGATATTCCCTTCTGGAAGACAAACAGGCTGTCCTGGCCTTGCTGAGCCAGAAGGGGGGTTTCTCTACTTTGTAGACCTTCATAAGTTTTTTCTCCAACAATCCAGTCACTTACTGAACTTGTGCAAACTTTTGCATCCGCAGTGACATCCTTCTTCAAGGTGTTCCACAGCTTGACCGTATGTTGCATTGATTTGAGTATGGTATCTGCTTGTGTTGTTTGATGCTCTCATACTGGAAGAAGCAGTGAATGGATCCCTGCTTGCCCTTGCCCCACCACTTATGAATTAATAGATCTCTGTCATATCCTCCCTGGGGCATGCCTTCCAAACTAGAGGATCCCAGTACGTTTGATTGTTTCCTGTCCAGTGGTCATTCTGCAGCTTTTATTATCCTTGCCACTCTTCTCCAACTTAGAATCATAGAATCATAGAATGGTTAGAGTTGGAAGGGACCTTAAAGATCATCAAGTTCTTCTTCTTTCTATTTGTGTTATATCCATTTTAGAAGTGCGAATAGAACCAGATACCAGGACTTTGTGGATTTATGCACTGATACAATCATGCTTTCTGTTTCTTTCACAGTGATTTCTAACATTTAATTTGCTGTTTTTTTCTGATGACTCTGTTCTTTGAGTGAGGTTTTCATTATTTGTTATGCTATCTTTATTACTTGCCCGGCTATTATGTTATGTATACTATGCTATCCAAATCATCTTCTTGATGTAGTAATGAGCTTGGAGCCCATCATTTTATACGTAAAGTTAGACCTGTTGATTCCGATATGTGTCACTTTATATTTACTTACATTAAATTTCATTGATCATTTTGTCACCCAGCAATTTATCTCATAAAATCCTTTTGTATTTCTTTACAGTCAGCCCTTGTCTTTGCTACTTTAGTCATCTTTCCAGCCTCTGGAAGCACCTGAATCGCCAACCTTACTTTTGGAGCCCCTTTAAAAGCAAACTTCCTAAAAGCTCCTGCCGGATGGTGCTGATTAATGCTAAAAGTGTAAGTTTCAGGCAGCGGGGTGAAAAGAAGGTGCTGGAGGCAGGTTCCTGAAGGTGGAAAGCTGATGTACTTATGCACTGTGCATTTTAATAATTGATAGAAGTAGTTAAAACAGAGCTCTTGAATGATTGTGCAGGGTGCTGAAGAATATTTTTCCCCAGTTGGGCCCCTCACCATATGTACAATATTATTACTGTAACTGTATTGTACCATATAAATGAATGATTTATGTAGTGATTTATCCATTCTACCATGACTTTGTGACCAATCTCTATTACTAGATCATATTCAAGTCTTTACAATGGCAATACATGCAGCTTTGTATTCTGGAGCATTACCTGCTCTTTAAGCAATAAGACCCGATAGGGCGTACATTATTGGCCGCTAGAGCATGCTTCCATGTGTTCATTAAGCACATGGCTGGAGACTGCAGTCTGGGGCTGCATCCTCAGAAGAAGCAGATTTCAGGCTGGCCATACAGTCCCAAAATTGTCTCCCTGGGATGAGAGCAAACACTTGTAAATTGTATGTGAGACCAAAAAGCAGTTTGTTTTGCTTCTACTGAAACTGTTCCTAGATAAGGAAAAATAGTAGAGGGTTAGAAAAGACATTCAAGTGACATTCAAGTCATTTCTCATCCAGATTATAACTAATGGTTCAGATATTTTTGACCGGTGATGCTGTGGTGGGTTCTTCTGCCATTGTGGCAGATGCTGCTGTGAAATTCTTTACTCTTTTCCTTTTGATTCTGAGTCAGTTTCTTTCCCTCTCAAGTTGGCTTATTTGCCAAGTGAGCCACTTTGTGATCTTCTGTTTTATGACAACAAGCAATGCATGGAAGTGGTGTTTTTAAATGATCATCAGACTAAAATTTAAGGTCCTGTTGTCTGTGACCTGCCTGATGTCCCTGCATAGAACCATAGAATCATAGAATGGTTAGAGTTGGAAGGGACCTTAAAGATCATCTGGTTCCAACCCCCCTGCCATGGGCAGGGACACCTCCACTAGAGCAGGTTGCTCAAAGCCCCATCCAGCCTGGCCTTAAACACTTCCAGGGATGGGGCATCCACAGCTTCCCTGGGCAACCCGTTCCAGTGCTTCACCACCCTCACAGTAAAGAATTTCCTCCTAATATCTAATCTAAATCTCCCCTCTTCCAATTTAAAACCATTACCCCTTGTCCTGTCACTACATTTCCTGACAAAGAGTCCCTCTCCGGCTCTCCTGTAGGCTCCCTTCAGATATTGGAAGGCTGCTATGAGGTCTCCCCAGAGCCTTCTCTTCTCCAGGCTGAACAACCCCAGCTCTCTCAGCCTGTCTTCATAGGAGAGGTGCTCCATCCCTCTGATCATCTTCGTGGCCCTCTGCTGGACCCGTTCCAACAGGTGCATGTCCTTCCTGTGTTGAGGACTCCAAAGCTGGACACAGTATTCCAGGTGGGGTCTCACAAGCGCAGAGTAGAGGGGAAGAATCAGTAGGCATCTTCAGAGGTGTAGTGGCGTTGGACTATACAGACATGATCTTCCACAGGAAGCTGCGTTTTGGGATTTAGGCTTAATTATGGGATGATTTGAGGAAACTTGCCCTCAGGTGGCAAGAAGGAGGTACCTACACTGGATAGAAAATACACCTACAATACACCTACAATGGATAGAAAATCCATTCTGTCAGTTTGGCAATTCAACACTGAGTTCACACTGGGGATGAAGAAGTAGATCCTGAGTGTTTACTGCTCTCAGTATATTCTTTTTAATAGAAAAGTGAAAGATCAAAACAGCTTAGCTGCCAATGAAATGAGATAAAAGTAATTCGTCTGACAGACTTCTAAATGTGTTCCTCCAGACTTTTTATTTCGGCAGTGATTTAGCCCTGACTAACAATTATTTCCCATGCAGCTTTTCCAAGGGCTGGACTTTATTTCCTCGTTCAGCTTCTTTTTCTTGAAAGAGGTATCAGAACCAAAAATGCATCTGATGATACATTCTTTGTAACAAACTGGGAAAGATACAAAATGTCCAGCTGCCAGGAGAACTCTGCTGGAAGGGCAGTTAGCCACATTGTCACATGTATAACCTCAGGGGGAAATAAGTGGGAAAGGTTTGGAGCACAGTGAGTAGCCAGAAAAAGACACGAAGGTGGTCTGGGCAGCATAACAAAGCATCCTTCACAGAAATTACAACTTAAGTCACATTTCCGTTTGTATTCATTGTTCAAAATTGCATTAATGCTGTGAAATAAAATAGTGCCCTCTATGTCATAGAGCCCCTGACTCTTCTTCCCACATTGAGGAGGAAAAATCCTGGCAGAGGGAGGACCTCCATCCTGTCCTGTGTTAGCGAAGAACAACTTTTCCAAACTCCCCCAAAAACTCTGTTTAGGCAGTTGCTTGCCTTGTGGTTTCAGTATATATAGATATATATGTGGAGGCCCAAATTCTCCTACACAGAATCTGTACAGATGAATGTTCTGAAATTCTCACAGGTCCCTGTGGGTGGGGCAAATCTTGCCTTAGAGCAGAAGAAATCTTAAATTTTCTTTTTTGTTGTTGGTTTTTTCCTTTTTTTTTTCCTTCCTCTGGAAGAATGGAATCAGTTATCACTGCTGTGATAACTTCACATTTCTACAGCATATGATGCAATGCTGCAAACTTGGCTTGCAAAGCAGTTGATTCAAAACAGTAGAAAGTAGAAAGCATCCTAAGATTTGTTTCTCTAAATTTTGTTTATTACTGACATATGGATATGAAAGGGCATAATTTTGGTAGCTAGATCTAATCAGCACTTTGTATATAAAGTGCATCAAAAACACACATCAATAGCAGTCTATCTTAGTGCGTCTGCATTCCAGATCATTGTGTAGTATAACTTAAGTATTCCTTTCAGTTCTCCTGGAGCCCAGCTGGTCTTGCTTAATTTCACACTATTTTATATTCTGTTTATTACTAAGGCCAACAAATATTTTATTTTAGCTGTTTGTACATGTTAAACAAACATGGGATCCTGGTGGAATGTCTCTGGCAGAAACATGCTAATTCCTTATACCCTCAGAGTCCCTTCCACACTTGAAGGAGCAGGCTCAGCCAGTTAAATTAGGCACCCAAACAGGAAAACCACAGACACACGATTAAAGTTTCAGCCAAAGCTAAACGGTGCAGCATGAAAGTTGTGTTGTTGTTTGGCTTTTTCACAGTGAGGCCTGCATGAACAGAGACAGCTGGCAATGTCTCTGTCAGAGCCTGCCCGCGGGAAGCAGGAGAAACGAGATTCCTGCTTCATGGAGCTGGCAGAATTGGTTTAGCTCTCCTCCATGAAAAGAATATCATAGGTACCCACCAATAAAACAGCACATTTCAGTTTCCAGATAGTGTCTTACGTACCCAGAGACTAGACAAGTCTGAGGATTTTGGGCTTCATTTTTTCTGCAGATTTCTGCCCTGGCTGAGGTCACCAGACCCTGAGCACTGCTTTCAACATTCATGAATCTCACAGAGCTGCTGCTGAGGTTGGACTGTCAGGAGAGGTGGTGAGTGCCTCCCGTGCTGGCTGCGTGATGGCTTGGTGGTTAGGAAACATGCTCAGGAGATACTAATTTGGGCACTTGCAGGAATATTTCAAACCTTCTTGCCAGTACTCAAACCGCTGGGATGTTAGATTTAAAAAGAAAGGGCTCTACCATAAATCTCCATTTTAAAAAAACAGTAGGCCTGCTGTTTTCATTGAAAGACTGTGGTGTGGACAATTCTCTGGTGTAACTCCAGAATAGCTACAGACAACTTTTTCTTTGTCTGTTCAGGTACCTGAACATCTTGCATTCAGGGAGGTGGAAATTTAGATCCAACCTATGTTATGCCTCTTTTTGGCTAGTTCTGGTGGCTCCTTCTGAGACCAGTGTCCAGCTGTTAGTGCCAACACTACCTGTAAAGTTCTCATTCTTTTGTTAGGAAACTTAGGCATTAACACAAATTTTGTTGTGCACCTCTTCAATGGCTGCATGTCCAAAAGTTAGGTGTACCAATGTACAACTTGTAATGCTTCATGTACCTAGCCCTTAGCTACTGGGGTGGTATGTACCTTAGAAACCCTTAAGGGAAGAAGAAATCTGGATATAGGCTGTTAGACCAGTCCTTTATAGAGTGACAGTGAATGATCATTGTGACTGTGGTCTGTCATGAAGAGGCACAACTGTGCTACTTTATTTATTGTT
Organism: Numenius arquata; assembly: GCF_964106895.1. NCBI lineage: Eukaryota > Metazoa > Chordata > Aves > Charadriiformes > Scolopacidae > Numenius > Numenius arquata. Next base: position 45,122,533 of record NC_133583.1, read on the forward strand.
AATAGAGAGTGAGCTGTATATTGTGTTCTTACGCTGCCATTGCCAGACTATAGCTGGAGATGGTCTGGGACTATGAACTAGCGCTCAGTAAAGCTGTCTGGTTTCACACTGTGTCCTTCATGGAGTATATTAGACTGTGAGCTGTGCTGACTTCTATTTTGCTTCTGAGGAAAGCTCGAGTGTTTTTTTTTAACTCTGAAACTGTAAGCAGTTTGGTCCTTGGCTAACTTAAAGACCCAGCTTCACTACATGGGGTGCTGCAGCAATTTAGATTGGCTGCAGTAACCAAGCTAGCAGTACCCTCATTTAACTGGGAAAAAAGCTTATTACTCTCTTCTTTTAAAATGCTTCAGATCTGAAAATTATTTTCCAGCTCTTTGGTCTAGAAGAGGCCAGGCTTCTTGATTTATCCCATGCATCTACTAGTAGCTGTTTTCTTTTCAAAAAGGCTGAGCCAAGTTGCATGCAAGCATTTTTTTGAATGACAAATCTTTTTTGTGATGGTTTGATGGTATTGTAGGTATTGATTACAGTTTAGTAGTGTTCTCTCAATAAAAATTACTCAGGCATGGTATTTGTAGGGTAAACTGACTTAAAAGTGATCAAAGATGTAGGACTCCTGGTTTCTATGTGAACTGAAATTTTGTTAGTCTTTTCTCATGTTGATGGGTGGAAAAGGCCAAGGGATGGTTGTTTGCTTAATGAAGGCAGGATACAGCTGGGAGGAATCTTGAAACTCTGTTGCAGGGTCTGCAAACAATCTAGTCTCATCAAATAGATGCCCACTGTTTGCCAAAAATCAGTGAAATTGGGAGATAATAAGGGAGATAATGAGGATAATGAAATAAAGAAAAAGAGAGCACTGTTGTTCTTTAATACAGTGACCTTTTTTGAGACGTGTCATTTACACCAGTGCTCGAATGAGTGTTGATTTTGCAATATTTAGTTGTGTGATGGCTTCTTACCAAAGCTGAGGAAGCACCCTGTGGCTGGCCTCACTCTAGGCTCGATAAGCTATTACAGTAATGCTGTAGTTAATGGTTTCTGGAAAGTTGATATCTGTCTGCATTTGAACGCACACATTTTGGGCTAAATATTGAGAAATCACAGGTATGTAATCCTGGGTGTGCCAGCAAAGCCTGTAGAAAAAAGCTCATTAGGATTAATCTCTAGCAGGGTGACTAATGCAAAGGGAATGAGGTACTTTCCTCCCTGAGACAGCAGAGATTTGACATAGCTTTCAAAGGGGCTTCACTGGAATGCAGTCAGTTGCTTTGTGCAGTAGGTGTGCTAGTTTATTTAATTTAGAGCCTCTTGCTTGAGACCAGAGAATACTATACTAAATTAAAAGAGATCTATAGCAGCATACTCCACAAAGAAGTTTAAAACAAAATATCTTACTCAGTTTGGAAGAAATGAGGTACATAACTATCCAATGTACATTAAGAGCATTAAAGACAGCAGCATATGAAAGCTGTCTTACCTCTGCTCTGCTCTTTGAGCTTTGCCAGATTTTTATGTTTGAGGAACCATATTTAAAAGTGATGCATTCATTACATCCCATCTCTGTCTAGTTTTCACAGTGACTTTTACATGTAATATCAGGAAAATTAGTTGCAACGCAAGATTACTAATGTGGCATTTTAGGAAGGAGTAGCTAAAGGAGACTCATTTTATTAACAGTTCTCCAAAGTCTTTCTAGGGTGGAATATTAGTTACTGGTAATGTTTGTGTAAGACAACGGGATTTTTTCCTTGCAAGTGCTGTAGTCAGCTAATAGCAGTCAAATTCTTTTGAGTGGTATGTAATTGTTAGCCCCATAAAAAGAAAAATAAATTGCTGTTTTTATCAATAAAGCTGTACAGAGCCAAATGCCAACACAAAGAAAATTTCACTATAATTTACAGTGTTTAACCATGTTACACTGCATTCCCAAGTAACACACTGGTATTTGTAGTTTCAGATTGAGAACATTATATTTTTCCTCTGCATTTTTTCAAATTTTCATCTGTATTACATGTTTCGTTCTGGATAGCTTATCAAGCAGGGTGAGGATATTTGGAGATCCTTTCTAAAACTTTTAATCATTTTTCAAAGAAAGTTAACGGAAAGGGCAGATTTTCTTGATAATCCTTTCAAAATTAAAATATAATACAAAAACACTATGTTTAAATGACATTAAGGGTCTTACTTAAACCAACTAAAGCTGGGAAATTCAAAGTGAGTAACTAACACTCTCTTGTAAACTGCCCTCATGTATTACAGCTGACAGTGGGGAAACGGAGGTTCAGAGAGCAGTTCAGATAATAATCTTAAGAGTTTGGATATTGCCTGAGCCCCAGTAGTTGGGAGAGCAGCATAGATGTCTTTCAAGATCATTCTTTCTCCTGAGAAATATGGCATTTCCTTTTACTGGTCCTGCTGAACATGGCTTTTCTTTGGCTGGTTTATGCTTCTTTCTCTTGTTAACAGTAGGGGCTGTCACACGCAACAAATTAAAGATCTAAAATTTGTATATGAAGCCTGGAGGATCCTCGTCCTACGCTTGCTTTCTCTCCCATCTCCAGTTAAAAGAAATCACAATATCGGAAGGGTCCAGATTCCCCCCTGTTTTCATGTGGGGTCCAGGCTGACCTTTTTTTCATTGAAACCAGTTTGGTATTCTGTGTTTACACACTTCATATTGCCAGAATATCAGATTAGCATTAGTTAGGCACAGCAGGAGTTGTTAGGGAGAATCTATTGTAGAGCTCCCATAATTCATGTGATTTATAGATCATTCTAGAAGTTTATTAAAATTCTCCAAATATCCTGACATATCCAAGAAAGGGGAGATTTTGTATGTCTTAGTTCTATTCCTTTAAGCTGAATGGCAGATTTTTGTGTAGAAAAGGGAATTTAATATTCTTGGGTTTTTTTTCAAATAAGCTAAAACCACTTAATTTGAGGCAGCAGAGAAACTTTGCCTTTCAGCCACTGACACTAAGGTTAGCCCATATTTTACAGAACTCTTGCAAGCAGAGCCTGTAGTCTCTGATTAATGTCAGAATCTCCTTTCAGTTTTTCTCTGAACACGTTACTTTAAAATTTGCATAATTGTTTAAAGTTGCACATTTTGCTGATACTGCCCCTATTAAATGATACAAAAAAGCACAACACAACATTACATTACATTACTGACAAGATCAAAACAGAAAGTGACGCTTTTATGCAGTTGTGTGTTTTGTGAATCAGGGTAGTAATTGGAACATATTAATGATTTCCTTGACTCCCCCTTATCCTGCTCCACCCCTGCTCCCCCTGAAACCATCCATGTAAACTCTGAGGATATTTAACACATTTTAAGCTGTCCAGTTCTATGTAGCTCCTTGTAAAGTAATTTGGAATGATGATTCCTACTTGGTGAGACGTGCTCAGACATAAACTCACACATACACATAACAGCACATAAAGCATGAACCTGTTAAGTATTTCACCTTTTAAGAAATGACAGAATAATTACAGGACAACATGTCCTTCATGAGTAAAAACAACTAAGCTAAAGTGCTTTCAAGGCTGGCATGGCCTACTTCTCTTCTAGCAAGCTGCATAAATCATAAACTGCTAAGGGACTGATTCATACACTGAGTGATAACGGGAGTCTGTATAATGGTGTATGTAAGTGTGTGGATAACATACACATACAGTGAACTGAATTCAGGTCTTAGTTACAGCTAGGTAACAGAACTGAGTTGATATAGCCCAAACCCTGACTTTGTATACAGATATAGAAAGTGTAGAGGATGAACCGCATGCTTCCTTAATGAAGGCTAAATAAGTTATTCCACTTTCAGACCTCTTCAGAAGGGGATTGTAATAGTTGGTAAGTTGGCCTGAGGCTGAAACTTAGTGTGTTAGAAATTCTCAGTTCTGGAATGAATGTTCCTGGCTTTAAAAAAGAAAGGGAAAAGAAAGGGGTCTATCATCTAATTTTACCTGTTTGGGGGTGAGTAAAAATAAAAGTGTTGATGTTTGCATTATTTTAAAGAAAACATGCCTTAGCTGAATATAAAAACAACCCCAAAACAGAAATGTTGTCTGGCTTTTCAAGTTACCTCTCATCTCTTACTGTGTCTTTCTGGTGAATAAATTGTTAAACTTCCTTGTATGTTTTTATGACCTGAAATCTTTCAGATGCTGCAGATAATCTATATTACTGGGATGTTGTTTCTTTCTCTGAACATTTTGACTGGACAGATTGCACATATGCTCTAGCATTACCAAAGGCCAGGTGAATCCTGAAGAGCTGTAAGCAAGGGTAACTCAACCTCTGAAGGTTATCCAGAGATTTAAGCTACATGAAAATTATACTTGTTGGAAATACCTACTCTTTACAGACAGGTGTGCTTCTTTTTCTTGCACATAATTTTCGGGCTACAGTTTCAAAGGTACACTTAATAGACTTCTCTTTGTGTACGAAAACCTTTGCCCCTTAATACACAGTGGCACATTGGTTGGTCTAGATAGCTAACATTTGCATGCACAGGCAGTAGATTCTGTCATTTATGCATGTAGATAATAGAATTTACATGCACAAAACTCATTGGGACTCGGCCTCAGAACAGATTGGGAGGACAGGTATTTAAGCTTTGAGGGACAGACGCACAGTAGGGGACTGCTGGGGTAAGTGGTGGTTGAGTCTGGAATATTGAAATAGGGATGCTAAAGGATGAAGACAGTGCTCATCGGTGTTTGAGTTGTGCTGAAAGCAAAAAGATTTTAAACGCAAAGAGCAAGGCAAGAATGATATCAAAGGTCACCTTTCATTGTGAAAAGAACTCTGGCTTGAAACATGAAAATTTTTTTTCTGAAATATGTTTTTGCCCTATGGACTCTATCCAGTGATGGCCGTTAGTTTGTCTTTCATGAAATTTCAGCCAGAGCCTAGTACTTCATGTCACTGATACCAAGTCATTTAGCAGAGACTGTAGACGTTTAGGGTCGGTCCTTCAACTCAGGTTAGGTTTTGTAGGCCCGCTGAAGTCAATGCAGTGATGTTGGTTTTGTGCCAGCTGAGAAAATGTGCTTGAATATTTAGATCATTTCAAAATTACTTCTGTTTGTGGAGTAACTCTTTATTTGATCTTGGTCAGCCAAGAATAATGTTCTGGTTCTGAAGTTCAGGGACATCTTTTACAATGTAAGAGGAAATTGGTATCCAGATCTAAGTGTTGCCATTTGGGACCCCAACTAAACAAAGCTTGTCACTCACACCAGGGCCACAGCACACAGAAGGTATGGCCTGGAATATGAAAAGCCTTTTACATTTTAATATTGCAGTGGTCACTCAGCCTAGCCCAAACCCACTCTGCTTAAATAAGATCTCATTGAAATTAATATGAGTCCCATTGGAGTCAATAGGATCCTTTTATGAGTGAGGAGAAAATTCTTGTGGCTCTGTTTCAGTGCACTGACTGCGTACTATCAAGGCCTCTGCAGCAATGCAGTTAAACACAACTGGGTGAAATATGGAGAGAGCAGAAGTCTTAATTTTGAATTTCTCAGGTTTGTCAGATTATTTTATATAGTATCAGATTGTTCTGTGAAAGCTGAGGCCACAGGAGTCCCATTACACTTCCTGGGCTAGATCCTTGTGTGATGTAAATTGGTGTAGGGCTACTAGAGTAAGTGGAATTGTGTTGATTTCACTAGCTCGGGGTTTAGCCCACTAGATCTGAGATAGCTATAAAACTTCACTGTGCACTTTGAAAGTTATACCCCATAAATGCTTCTGCAGTGCAGTTTTTTATAGTGTCTATAGGAAACCCACTTTGTCTCTGTGGCTTAAAAACGCTAACTAACCAATGTCAATTTTGTGTCGTTCTTGCACCGTAATAGTTAATATTAGCAAGTGGGGTTTTAAGTGTACTGTCTCTTAGTGCGTCTGATCTTTTTTTCACTTTTTAGTTTGTCACTCTGAACTATTTGTATCTTGGATCATTTTTACAAGTACACAAACATAAAGGGAACATCACTAGCAGGTACTATCTCAGTGCCATATGTAGTAGAGTGTCCTCTGTCAGTGCATGTGTGCACTTGCACGTACATGCTAGATATGTATACATGCACACACAAAATTAGTATACAGTAAGTGTCCTCAAGCACCTACATTCATTCTTCCCTTGGTAACTAATGAAATGACATTTTTGCAAGAAAGTGTTATGTCTCATAGCATTAGCTGTCCCAGTGTCTAGACTATACTCCATTGCACTTACTGACTGGGCCAGTGATTTGGCATTAAGAGTTGAGGTTGTTTTCCTGACACAGTCATTTGAAAGTGTTTTACGACAATTATCTTATAAGTAGATTTGTTTCTGCAAGGGGAAGAAAATCATACTGAGGCATAGAAGCAGGCATTCATGTGCTATCCCATTAGTATACAGCAGCTTGCATTTGGTAAAGACAAGAATAATATAGGAGAATCCGTTTTCTCAGTTGCACAAACAGTTCAAAAGAGATTTGTAATCAAATGTCCTCTAGCAGTCTTTATTTTAATATTTCATGGTCGTCTTTGGGGAGAAGAACCCTCAACTTCTTTCCCCTGTTAATCTTTTACTTGATGTATTCAAATAAAATGCACTAATGGTTCTGGATGTGAGACAACGTGTCTCTAAAAATATTATATGTTTCAACAACACCTTCAAGTTAGCTAACAGCTTTCTGGCTTGGGAGCTAAACCCATCTATATCTGTTTGCTTACTGAGTGTAGCTAGTGGATGCAGCGTATATTTTTCTTCATTAAGTGTCAAATTTTTGAACTTGTCCTTAGTAAGAATGAGGGGAAAGAACAGAAATCATTAAAAGATCAAAAGACCTTCTTATTAAGATGTGGACTGTATAGCAAGAATGACCACAGTTGTAACCACACTAACTCTTAATGTAAACTAGGATTCTGAAGATAATTGATTTTGCAGCATGGCAGCCAAACTGAAAAAAGAAAAGAAAATCTGAATCAGATTGGATTCACTTAAAAAGACACCTCACTTAAATGAAAGTACTGAAACCATTCATTGGCTCTGTACAGAACTAACTGTCAGGTGCTGGTAAAGGAAAGATATTAAGTTAAATAAATAGCAGGTTGATGAACAAATAATGGTCCTGTGTTTAGAATTCCCAGCTGACACAGGAAGGAGCTGAGTGTAGGCCACTGGTCTGTGTGTGTCCTGCTGCAAAAGTCCTGTGTCTCTGAAGGCACGTGTCCTGCAGTGGTGAAACACTGGCTGCAGTCTGTGTGTGTGCCCCTGCCAGTACTGCTTACTGGGAGATGGGATTGCCATCAACCTCTAGGCACTGAAATTATCTGAGTTAAAGGGTACTGCTTTTACTGGTGTTGGAGTGAGGTGACTCCTCTTCCTAATGCAAATAATTCCTGTGACCTGGTTGACACTGCAGACCTGCCAAGTGGAGAACAGATACATGGGACTGTATCATTAATTAGTCCTCTTTTTGTGGACAATCTACAAGAACAGGGATTCAAAGCACTTTTTCCTGTGAGCAGGTTGTTATCAGGTGCTTGTGACATTCCCTTGAGATGCTGGAGGCTCTGGTTCAGATTTCAGCTACGAATTAGGCTGTGCATAGATTTGAACTCAAGTGTCTTGAGAGAAACCAAGGAGAACAATAGCAGCTTCACACTGTGTCATGCCTTAGCTCCAGTGAGTAATGCTAAATTGCTTGCATTGTCACAACCACGCGCTTCCCCTGGTGATCCTAATGGGTCCCTGCAGACCCAGTGGGAATCGCAACACTGGCTGCATAAGTTTTTTAAGATTGTTTCAAGACATCATGGAACACATCCAGAACCCAGAGTGATGTTTTCTTTGGGGCCCCAGACCATAGAATGTTTAATTACTGATGCCATTACTAAAAATAGCCATAGGAAAAGGCACAGTTTAATCTTTTAGAGAAATGTTTGGGGAATGGGGGTTAGGGCGACTTTTTTTAAAGCATAATTTCCCTATAGGCTAGAATCTATATAATTATAGTAAAATTATAAAACCGGATTGCCTGCCCTTTTGTATTCAGACAGTGGGCACATTGTACCCTTATTAAACCAGTGTTGCTGTTCCTAACTTCTTGTATATTTTTCTTAGCCCTTTCATTTCATACACTAATCTTCACCTAACTTGTAAAGTTTTGATTGGGTGTTTGATGCCAATTTCAGAGGTGATGTGTAATTTGGATTTCCTTGCATTTGCTAAGACATAATGAACCCAAATTATAGCTAGTGGGATTTGTAAGCATATTGCAAACTGGGTAAGAATTTAGGCCAATAAATATAAGGAAGTCCAAAAGGTATCAGATCTTGAATATAGTGTATACTGAGGACATAATCTACATTCCCTTTGACGACTCCTAGACTCTGCTGAACTTTTGAGTTAATTAGAGTGACAATGACCACTAGATTTTTATTCTTCTTTTCTGTTGAAGCTCAAATATTAGTCTTGGGATGCCTTTTCAAATTGACTTGCCCATTTGTACTTTAAATTACACAGCTAATAGCAATAATTAGATTTTTACATTCTTGAATATGGATGTGTCAGAAGACTCAAGAATGTCAGACAGATGAATTTTCAAAATGAGCCAACAGTTGAAGAAATGGAAGTAGCTCTAGTGACCCTGTAACATGTATCCACAGCTCTAAAAGTTTTTTGAGAACTTGGAAAATTCAAACTGCAACTGAAAAGCACTGTGTATCCCCAGGCAGCCTTGATTTGCATGATCAGCACTTACTCAGCAGAGTACCATAGGTATTGGAGACCTTGGTATATTAAATGGGTCACATTTAACTGTCCTTGAACAATTTCTCCTATGTATTAAACATAAACAAGGTTTTTGTCATATTCAGCATCACTGTTTCTCTTTTCTCTACATTTTCTCTGATACAGGGTAGTTTTTCTATAGGAAATTTTAGAGGGCCACAGTGAATATGTTATGCTACTTTCTTTCCATAGTCTTGTTCTTTCACTTCATTTTCCTTGGTTTTGGTTTTTTTTTTCAGAGAGTTGGGTAATTCCATCTAAGCAAAAATTAAAATTAAGAAAGTTGGTTTTATAGCTGAGGATAGTAGGACAAATTACACAGTCGCTTTTAGTTTTCTAAATAGCCTTTGGAGACTGACTGTTCATCTCTTGTCATGTAAATACACTGTCATGTAAATCCACTGCCCACTGATCAATCTGCCGGTTGGTAACCAGAAAGAAGATGCAAGAGAGCACTGGTGTTCAGAAGCTACAGAAGGAAGCTGGTAGCAGAGTTCAAATGTAAATAAAGATGGCAGGAAAATGTTCTTTTCTCTTTCAAAATAAAATCCAAACAAGTCCTTCTTTAACATCCTTTGGTGTTTTCCTGTGGTGCGTTAAATAAAAGGGTTTTCTTTTATCTTACAGGAGATACCTTTCTGCCCATTAAAATTCTTCTTTTTTTTTTAAATAGCATCCAGGAAACCTTTCTCAGAAGCTAGTGAGTGGTTTTACACCCTGAATAGTTTTGAACAGAACTCCATGAAGTCACTGTATCCTATGCCAAAATGTAAGACGTGCATCTAGTGCAGAGAAAGAAGAGAAAGAGAGTGGGGAAAAAAGACTTTTAACCGTTACTTTACATGTAGAAAGCTTTAAAAAAGGGTTGGTTTTAAGCATGCTACTAGCTTTGATGTAATTAACTTGCTGTTAAAACTATTGTACACTAATGTCTGAAAGAAATGGACTGTAATTAAATTATAAATTCTATTTGCTGCACATCTCTGTTTCACAGATTTGTACGTCTACAGTCCTGCATATGCAAAAATTCCCTATTTAGATTACCCATTTCCAAAATCCCATATATTGTGAAAGCTTGGAAGTCAAAATTGAACACTACTTTCTGTGAAATATGGGGTGATATGTCAGCAAAAGAAGCAGATTTGTTCAGGATTATTTGAAATTTGGCCCATTCAGTGTAAAAATCTAAACACATTAAATGATTCAATCTTAGGGGAACTGAACACTCCTATATATACAGGATGTAAAGAACTCTTAAGATAAAACCTTGAATTTCAGTGCCAGAGTTTAAAATAGCTTTTTTTTTTTAAAAAAAAAAATTATTCTTACTATTAACACTATTAACATTCTTCCCCCCCTTCTTTCTTTTTTTTTTGGGGTGGGGTGGGGTGTAAGAAAAGCCTTAGCAATATTCACATTCTTGATTAGAGGGTTCGTAGGACTCTTTTACTGACAGATTGCCTTTAAGGATTCTTTTGAATACATTACCTCTACAGCGTTCTTAAATTTGACTGTCTTAAAACAGTCAACTAAGTTGGATAACTCCTTTCAATGTGTTTTCAATTGCAGATCATGCCACTTTCATCCAACAATTTTGAGGAGATAACTTTTAATTACAATAATAAGAACCACATGGGCAATGATTGATGCAAACCTGATGTGTTCTCTTACTTTATTAATCTTTTTAATTAGAGGCAAAAGAATGCTTTATCTGTTGCAGAGAAGAGATGAGTAGTGATGTTCTGCTATACTTTTGTGACTTAAAAAATTTGAAGAAGTGTGTGTTTACCTAGATACAAGAGGTGAGAGCAACTTGCACAGAGTTTTCTCCACCAGTTTTGCTTACCTTTAGCTCTGTGCGATGCCCTGTATGGCACCATACTGTTGAGGTTGTGCTACTCTTCTATTAGTTTTACTTTAGTTCTACAAGCTTCTTATAACCATAGTTTATAGATTCAGTTAGAGGGCTAGGAAAGGAGAGGCAGTTTAACACCATCAGATGTCAGAGCAGTTGCTTGCCAAAGAGCAGATTGTATGAGATGTTGAGAAAGACCTATGAGATGACGTGTTCTTTAACTCTCCTTAGCTCTAGGAGCTGAGAGAGCTTAGCATGTCTTGGGTCGGCTGTGGCTATGGTTTGAAGCAGTTGTAGTTTAGGATGGTGTGAAAGACATGCAAACAGGATGATGTTTGTTCAGATGCTAATGCAGGTCTTTGAAATGAATACTGTGAATATTTTACCTGAACTGGTTTAATAGACTCACTTGTCCTGAGCATACAGAAGGTTAGATTTGGTTCCCTCTGTGGCTGAGATACTTTGCAAACTTACAGGTAAGGCTTAGCTTTCACACGTTTGCCTGGAGTTTTTTGTCTTGCAAGCACTCTGAGTAGGATTAATGGCCATGGTGGAAAAACAGCATAGAGGCTTTTCCCACTTACTACTGTTGTGATTTATTCTTTCATATTATATAGTGCCAATAGTGTACCAAGTGAGTTACTAACAAGTAAAAGCAAGGTCTCTGCTATAGAATGTTCATATTCTAACTAAAAAGATGACATCTCAGGACTTTATAGAGAGGCACGAAGGCAATGAAATTTCTGGGCAGGAAGGGAACGTAGAAAACTTATGCACATAAGATACCAAAGGCAAAGCCAGTTTGTGATACCTGGATTTTGTTGTTCAGATGAGAAACCTGTAAATTAACCTGTATCAGCACAGGAATTAGTGGAATTTCACAAAATGTTCTGCAAACTAACAAGGAAAGAACAGCACACATAGTCAGAGGCTTGAAGGTGTGTAAGCTTCTTGCACTGCTTTAGCAATAGCATATAAATGACATGGATTCTAGCCAGTGTTGTGGCTTGATAGGCTGTGCTAGCATGTTAGGATGCTGACTTTAGCCCTTATTCAAATGTCTTTGAAGTCAGTGAAAGACTTTCAGCTTCAGTGAGTGAGTTGCAGAGGTGTTTTGTTGTGCTTTCTTGTGCCAGCCAATTTGGAAATATCAGTGGGAACAGCGAATGCGAGAAGTTCAGTTTCCTATATCAACTGAAAGAAGGAAAAGGGAATTTTATTTTTTATTAATATATTTTTAAGAAACATTTGCCAAAAGATCTTTAATGCCTGTCACCACAAGAGAAAATGGATTGGGTGTGGGGTAGGGGATGGTAATGGAGAGAGAAGGGCAGTTTGCTGAGTGGCCTCACTTTGTGACTCTTTATTTGTGTGTTAGAAGTGGGTGTGTAGCTCATCATTGATATAAACGTTTAGTCAGATACAGTCTGCTTTAGAGCTATTCCAGACAACCTTTAAGTAGACCTACTAGCACTCAGTGCCATTCAAACTGTGACCTTGTCTGCAAATTAGTTCCCTATGATTGCTTTAGTGGTGATACTTGCAGCAACAGAACTAGAGAAGTTATGCCTTAAAAAAAAAAAAAAAAATTGGGCTTGCATTACACTTATTGACAAAATGGTTGTTTTAGCCAAGCCCATTCATCCATCCCTAGGTCTGGACACAGTAACTCTCTAGAACCCCTCTCTAATGTAACGAGAGTGGCACAAGGGAGTTGAAGTGCTCAGAAAGCCTACATTTGTTTCAGTCTGTCACACTCGGCATGAGAATGTATGGTGAAAGCATGGAGGGGATATTGCATTTTGGGATTCCTAGAAGGGTGCCCTGGCATATATTCCTGCACACATGTTTGTCATATCTAAATTATTGAGCAATTGAATTTAGTAATAATGACCATGAATTAACCATCTGTCAAAGATAAGGAATGTCTACTTTAACCCTCAGGCTGCCACGCATGCCTTTATATGGTGCCCACAGCATTTGTTTGGTTGCCAAAGTGGAAGTGTGGCAGCAGACCAAAAGTTAACATGGCGGGGAGGGATAGATTCCCTTCCACTTTCTGAGATATTTTTGTTCTTTTGCTCGTTTGTTTCAGCCAAACTCTAGCAATATCAGAGTTGTTTCTGCAGATTGTTTTGATTTTGAGAAAGAATGACTGCTTTATGCTGCAAATACATTTCAGCTTTAAAGAATCAGAATCTTTTTTAATTATCTTTAATGTTACCTAAGAAGAGATGTACGATGCATAGAAGGCTTAGAACTGAAAACTATCGGATTTTCTACTTAAATTGTCCTCCATCCACCACTTCAATCCATCATCTAAATGAGGCAGTGTATGTCTTTAAAAATGTAGTACAACTGTATCTTCAAAGAGTCCAGAGTAGTTCAGAGATCATTTGCCAAACTTAACTTCCTTGCTGTATACTTCACCCATAAAAACAAGATTGAATCCTCAACATCCAGAGCAAAGCTTATAAAGGAATAAGTTTAACAGCGGTTAGTAGCAGACTAAGTGCCGGACATCTATGTGGTGCGATTTTGGGTTTTTTTGTTTTTTCTTGCTTACTCTGAACTTGCCTCCTCACAGCTATTTTCTAAGATCACAGATTACTAGCCTCTATTAGATTTCTCTATAAAGGCAAGTTAAAAATTGCAATGATATTCCCATTAATTCCATTTTGAGCACTGACTGGATCATATTATGTGGATGTAACTATTAGACCTGTTTTTAAAAATACATGGAAATGTTTTGGGGAAAAAATTTCAACCATTTGCTGAGACTTTGGTGTGGCAGTCTTCACAAACGCCTTTGATTTCAGTAGTCTGGGAAGTGAGTGTCTGTAGCATGTTGAGGATTGTAGCTTGTCCCAGGATAGTTTGGTTTGGGGGTGAGTTGTTGAGGTTTTTTTCTTTTACAAGTGAGCTGCTTTCCCTGTTGCCCTTCTTTTCAGTCCTTTCTGATGGTCTTAAGTTCTCCTAACTGGTCCACTTTGACCTTATAACTTGTAGAAGCATCCATATGGAAAACATCAAGATGCTAAATGACTTTCATGATTTCTTTGAGAGGGGAAGAGGGAGCAGGGGAAACAAAGTTCATTCTTCATACAGTAAGCTCATTGGTATACCTGAAGTGATCAGTCTTCTCACCTGTCTCCCACAGTAGCTGAATGTAATCACGAAGGCTGCAAACTTGCCGTTTGGGAGTTAAAAGCTGATGGTACTGAGGAGAAAGGTTTGTCATCCTTTACTATGGGCTGTGAAAAGCCAAGCGGCTAAATGTCTCCTAATAGTTTTACCAGCTTGAGGAGTTCCTGTAAATCTCCTGCTCCGTGCATCATCTTTGGAATAATCATCCACTGTCTGTTTGGAGCAGTTACAGGTCCCTTTTGAACGACCTGGGCTATAGGGCTGAGGATCTAGCCCAAGCAGCTGGCAACAACTCACAGTACTTTCTTGTCCCATAATTAGAGATTTTAAATGTGCTGTCATGTGCATCTTGCAGAGTCTTCTCAGTGGCTATCTAGAACTTCCATCAGGTTCAGATCGGACTTTCTCCATTTCCACTTGGTAAGGCTGCTTTGCTGCTAATCCTTGAAAAAATCCTGAAATGGAGAGAAATACAGGCAATACAAAAAGAACTACAACTTTTCAATATCAGCTGAGGCGATCACGGGGTATGGGGTATGTTTTTAAAGGATTTGTTTCTTGAAGAGTCACATTCTATGAGTGGTTAATTTGGGCTGGATTGTGTCTTACATTTCAACAATAGTTCACGGAAACATACAAGTATGTAACTTTGTCCTGCAAAATATTGCACGGTGCAGGCCCTTAAGCAGTCTCTATCTTGCAGTTTTAGCTTTCCCCGGTGCCCCCCTTGAAATGTAGGTGGTCACCCAATGTAAACAGAATTCCTTCTACTTCTTCCACATCTGCTATGTGTTATCTGGCCCTCACCTCTGACCCTGATATTCATCATAAGAATAAGAATTGCATCCTATTCAGCTGTTTGCATGCACTTTAACTCCAGTGATCACTGGCTGTTGAAATAGGATGTGCTGGGAGCAGAAATTGCTGAGGCAGCATCAGGGTGTTCAAACTGGACTGTTCCACTTTTTGTACACTTTTGGATAATTAAACAGAACAATAGAGGTAAGCAGGTCAGCCCAGTATACTTGGGGACAGACTTTCGTATAGTTTAGGCTTATACTTCCTAGTGAATGCAATGAAATAAGTTCAATATTGACTCTTAATGAGAAGGATTTTTGAAAACAGACCAGTTTTCTTCCCTAGCAACTCTATCAAATGATGTTATGCATCTGTATAGAGAAACAGTATCCTTCCGTATGAAAGCGGTGAGTTTGAAAGTATGTTTGTGTTGCAAACAGCAGTTAGTGATCCTCTTACTTTGGTTTAATGACACCATCCGTGACCTAGTGGTATCATTCGAGGAGCTAAGTAATTTTTGTTGGGAGTAAGAATTTTACAATCTGACCCTAAATGTGAGGATCCATATGTTAGGATGGATACAGATCTGGTCTCTGTGACCCCACTAAATGGAACCCATCTGAAATTTTCCTTTTTTTTCAAGGATGAACAGAATTACTTTTTGGACACTGCGGAGGAAGAAATAAAACTGCCAATTTGCTCGCCAAGGGTGGATCAAGCTTTGGGAACTTCCCAGTTGGAACTAGAATATTCTTTGTTTACTGCAGACTTTCTGCTACTTCTCTCTCTTCTTTCATGGCAGAGCTGCTTCTTTCACGTGAGGGAGGAACCTTCTGCTAGTCTCCTAATCTTCAAACTCACACCTTCAATTGAACTATGATCATACTCATGCAGCGCTCTCAGTTAAATAACATGGCTTTGGCCTGTAGGATAAACAGCAAAAATCTGGGCCATTAGCTGCCAAGATTATGTCCATCTCTCCTTTTTTGCCACTCCACCTACCCATCCCCAATCCTTTTGATTTTTCAGAAAAAAGATTTGGGAATCAACAGTGTTCTGAGACCAGTGTGACTTACCAGCTACCACAACTGCCCTGTGGTGCTACAGGCTGCATGAGTGATTACTGACAAACCAAACCATGGCCTCCTTGTACCAACACTTTTGGGCAATCTCTGTCACCCCAGCAAAAGCTGTTCTGGCATGGACACTTCTAGTCAGAGGGCCATCATGTGAATTACAAACATCTAGTAATGCTCAGTGATACATACTGATTATCAGTATGTAAATAGATTAATTTTTTTCCTTTAAATTGGTTATGCTTCTTCACTTGCCAAGTTGGTTTCCTTGAGCATGTCTGCATTTATATTTAGCAAAATTAACAAGGGATGAAATAGGTGCTGAGGGTGTTAATTATGTAATTATATGAGCAAAGATGTACTTTGTAATGGGCAGAGAAGAAAAATGACAAAGAGGTTACATGAAGAAATTAAATCCCATGTTAGGTTTTTTATTAAGGTCCTCATTTTAATGGTTTTGCCAGTGGTCACTGGTGACCTCAAGTGCAAAGGTGAAAGGTTTTATTTCTTGTTTGCATTTATTTAAGTATGCACATGTGCATCTGATATATGTTCACATTAGTTATTCTTTTTTACCAGCAGATTAAAATATAGGAGACAGAATTCTCATCCAGGAAATCATCTGTTTGAAAAGGACTGTAAAGTGAAATGAAAAGGATCATATGAACTTTAGTGGTATCTAAGTGGTTTCGGTTTGCACATTGTTAAAAATCATGCAGCATCCTTTGGTTCCCTTTTCATCTTGTTTATTTTAGTAAAGGAAACCAGTTAGTTTGAAAGGTAGTTCTCCGTATTAGAATTGACTTCTGATCAGCATATCACTTCACAATTCTTTATACATCAGGAACACTTGAAAGTATATGCACATGTTTGTGGGGATTTTTCTTTTCCTCCGGAAAGATTCAATTATTTATGCTAGAATTCTTCTTATTGTGAGTTATTTTTATAATTGAATCAAAACTGTGTAGGCTGATACAGCCCCAAGTTACCTTTGTGATCTGAAAAATCCTCAAAATGGCCAAATAGAATAAGTTTGTCATTTGTTTGTCATACCAGTTTTGACAATGGGTCATTCCATAGATGTCTAAAATGATCCTTAGCCACGTTTTATGAAGCCAGAACTGTAATCCAATAACAATTTTCTGGCTAAGTGCTTCTCAGTTGCCACTGGGGACTAACTGCATCACTGTTGCTGCTCTTAAAATAAGCTTAAGCTAAAAGGACACAAATTTCATCTTTCTTTCCTTATTTTCTTAAGAGTAATCTAAGAAAATAATATTTTAAATAATTACATTCTGGTTCCTGAGGGACATCAGCATAATTGCATTGAGGATACCTTTATTTTTTTATGCATTTATTTATTAACAAAGAAGTACGTTCAATCTGTAAACCAAATGATTGGTCCAGTGGCACAAAACAATAAAGCAATGAAGCCTCTAGTTCATTAAATTGGAATATAGGGATTGAATTACTAATTTATGTTGGTTTAAATTTCGTGTTATAAATTATAGGATTCTAAGATGTAAGGGAAAAATGTTCCCCATGATGCAGACCACCTACAGTTCCAGCCAGGAAGATTTATATAAGACTCATTGGAGATGAAGGAAGGAGAGGTACTGAAGACTGAGACTGGCATGGTTCATCCGGTAGACTGGTGGGCATGTCACAGAAGGCACAAATAAAAAAAAAAATAAACCCGACCAACTAACCAAACAAACCCCAAACAGAAAAACAACAAAACCTCCTCCAAAATGAAAACAAACCAAGAACTCCAAACCCTTATTTAAACTGGGGATGCTCTGGAGAGGTTACTTTTAAATATGGATAGTTTGAGATGCTGGTTTCTCAAACTCTGCAACATGAAGGTCAGATAACAGAAGAAATGAACAATGAGAAAGAGAGATGCTTCATAAACCTTAAGTGGTTTCATTTCATTCCTATGTTATCTCTCCTGTCATCCACCTTAGTGTTTTATTCAGTGTAATCTTATATTGAGAAATTTCTTGTGAATTTCAATCTGCTATTAAGTTCCCTCTATTCTGATCATTTTAGTTTGATTTCTGTGTTTAACAGTCTCTGGAGTTGCCTGTGGAAGCAAATATAAAAGCCATATAAGACAATATGTTCTCTTCAGAGTTATTATGTTGACTGGATTCCTGCTACTGGGACCTAGTCCTCTGATTTCAGAGATGAAATCTTAACTGGCTTTTATTTCAGCCTTTGAGACCACAGGCAAGTCACTTTCTGAGAACAGCATGTGCCTCAGCGTTACACTTCTTCAAAAGTTGTGTTTGTCTCCTTGAGTAACAGCAAGTGTTTCACAAAGGCTGTCCTCAGATTTTCTGAAGAAATATTAGCTAATCTTTCCCTTTCTTACATAATATTGATAATTAATCTAAGCCACCTGTATGCCAATCTGTCATGAATGTTCAGGAATTGACAATTGATTTAATGAATCTGAGATGGTGTGATGTTTCCAGCATTTCTGCAATGGAGCCACATGTGCTATGAACTTAAACCACCTGTCCTCTTCATTTGAGCCTTCTCCTCATCCTCTGTGGGCTCTTGTTTGGAAACCAAATAAGCACAGCAGGGTATTTTATTTTTGTCTCTATTCTGTGCTGCATCTTACCGTTTACAGGGTTTTAAGTAAGTAGTTTACTGTGTTTATGAAGTAGCCTGTGGCATGCTTGTTTCACAGTCTTTCTTGGGTAGAAGGTGCAGTTATGATGGGGGTATTTACCTGCTAGAAGTGTAGACTTTCTTTGTAGAAAACGTACTCAGTTATTTGATCTACTCGTTGATGTACTTTGAACCACCATTACTTCTGATACACAAAAGAAAAGATCAAGTTTCTTCCAGGTTAAAATTTGCACTTGTTTCAAGGGAAGGGAGATTTCAGTCTCTTTTGACCACTAGAAGTGGCCTGCTCCACCCCACCTCAGAGTCAGGCGAAGGCTGCGAGCCCTCAAGCGGGTCAGCAAGAATCGAGGCATTTCCATGAGTACCAGCTCTCTGCTCAAAGCAAGGCTAACTTGAATCAAGTTCCTCAGGGCTGGTCCTGACAAGTTTTGCACATCTCCACAGTCAGGGAGCTCTCTGGCCTACCTGTTTGTTGTGTTTTACTATCCTAATGGTGACTTCCCCCCCTCCCCCCCCCCCACCTTTAACAATATTTAATTGCAATATTCATTGTTGCAACTTGGTGTCCATTATCTCTCATCCTGTCACTTGTGCACCTCTTGGAAGAGTCTGGCACACTCTCTCCCTCAGTAGTCAAAGACTACTTCAGGCCATATGAGATACATACGGCTACAATAGTCCTTCTTTTGGTGAACCTCCTCTGTCTTTTAGAGCTTCAGAATTTTCAAGAAACAGTGTTGTGCCTTCAGTAGTTCCTTGGAATTTATTTTTAGCATTTTGTTGAACCTCATCTAAAGTTGATTTAACAGGGGTAAACAAAATTCTTACACATTTGTGTCAGGATCAGGGTTTCTATTTCAGGGTCTGCAGTGTGGCCACATTTGGGATCTGTAAAGTGTAGAAATTGGATTTGATAGTCATATTCTCAAAAGCTGGTTTATGAAGGACCGTCATGCCTTTGCAGGTCATACTTTTGCTACAAGAACTCATGACACTTTGAGTACATTATCTCACCATAGCTGCGTGTATTTCCTTTGAGGCAATGGCTAAAACACCATAAACCTTGATTGTTTCCAAAGGCTCAGAGAGGCTCAGGGGTCCTGAGCCTTAGTTTATGCTGATTGTCCATAAGGTAAGATTCCATTTGAAGCTTATCATCTTTCTGTATCTCATTGACTCAAAGTATCTAAGTGTTTGCATAATATGAAAACTGTAAATGGAAGAAAGGTGACAATTTTCAAATACAAACCAGATTTCAGGGTGATAAGACATTCACTTTTCATTATAGATCTGGCTTTGCTATTCCTTAATCCTGCCAGGAGGATGACATTAGGAGGTTTTATGGATAGTTGGCTGGACAAGAAAATCTTTAAATAAGTTTAATTGCTAACTGTCTGTTTTGTTTGTGGTTTGGTGGGGTTTTTTTCAAGTGTTCTCAGTGGGTCATAATCTAACGCATGAAGTATTTACAGCACAGGTAAGTCACACAATTGATTATATTCAAAATTTTTTGACAAAAGTATTGAATTTATTGATGTGAAGTTGACGGTCTGCAGATCAGGAAAGCAAGGTCTAGGTAGTACTCTAGAAGTACTAGCAAAATGGCAGATACAGAGTTGGATAATACAGCACATAGCTGTAAGTCATTCTAATGCTGACAGACCACTTCCAAGGCATAAAACCATATTAGAGAAGTCAGTCATTTTTCTGTATCAGCTCTTTCTTGAATCTGTTCACTGAAACACAAACCTCCAGGTCTGAAAGTCATCCTCACATGCCATACAGAGTTCAACCTGTTGTTTTCTCAGCTACAGTTTTGTGTGTGAATTCCCTTCTCTCTTCTGTGGACGTGCACACCCCTTCCTTCTCCGGTTAAATCTCTCCTGCCATAGAGAACCATAAAAGATGTTCTCTTCCCCTGCCTTCAGAACAAATAAGGGGATGGATTTACTCTGTTATTTTAAAGGGGATGTTCCTCTAATTTGGGAGTAATGAGGTTAATTACTTGAAAAGTAAAGAGCTTGTATTTCTCTTTATTGTGTAATAGATGCTTTTTTTCTGAAGTAAATTACTGAACTGTATACGTCAGAGGTGTATCTGTGAGGAAATAAGTGGGTGATCATATTAGAAGTTTGAGTTTATATGAAACAACAAAAATGAGTTGATGGACAAATACGACTTGAGATTTTTCTCTAACTCTCACTAATCTTGCCAGCAGCATATTATCAGATTAGGAATACTTTTACTATCAGAATAAAATACTGAAACTTAGTGCTTCACCCTGTGCTTCAAGGAACTTTTACTAATGTCGATCAGATGCAGCCCACCTGGGAGGACACTGTTGCTAGCTGCTTATAATTATGTATATTAATCCTGTCATGAGTGTCACATGCAAACCACAGCTCGCATTATCTTTTCCCTTTCCTCACATCATCCTTCTTGTCCGACCAATTGCTGATTCTGTCCCTTGCTCCTTTGAAGTGAATTTGCTCTTTTCAGCTCCAGCACAGGCATTTCTGCATATGCAGCTCCCAGCTGCATTCCATAGACCTGTATTCCAGATGCCTGAAGACCAAGCAAAGCATTACTGTCTATAGCACAAAGTACATGGGAGTGCGTCTGGAAGAGGGAAATATCAGCTGCCTGATAACAAGAAGGCCACTGTGGATGAGGAACTATTGTAAGGAATTGTGGCAAGAGGAGAAATAAACTCTCAATTTTAAATTAACTTTTTTCTTTGCCCTGACAAACTTGGAGCTTTAAGCCTATTGCTGAGGCATTAGTTATTTCTTGTCTGAGGTCTTTTGTATTTAGTATTGTACTATAGTATTATGGACAGGTTGTGAAGGACCTCAACACTGGATTCAGTTTTGTAACCATGTGAGTGGACATATTTTGGTTAGGGATCATTTGTTCTTTAACAGTGATCTGTTGGTGACAGGGCAGAGTTCAGTTTTGACAGATGAGGTTCAGGATGGGAGATGGTTTCTCAAATAGATGAGATCTGCGTGCCTTTGCTGTCTCTCAGCCTGCATGTGTACTGCTGTCTGCTCTTCCTCTGGGCCACATACACAGTGCAAGGCCCGCAGATCTGTGGGGACACTGGGGGAGATGAGGTGCTTGTCTCAAACACTGTCACAAATTACATGCTAGCTATGTCTGATCTGTTAGGCTTCAGACTTCCATTAATCCAGACAGGGTCCCCTTTTGATCCTCAAATCACTTTGCCTGGCAGGCTTCAGGGCATCAGAATTGTTACTCAGCTGACTGGACTTTGCATCAAAATACAGATGAAGCACATAAAATAAAAATAGTGGCAGCTAAGAACAAAAAATGAAAGTATGGAGAGGATATTGCAAGCATTACTTTAGAATGGGGGTAAAATTGCTTTCTAGACTGAGTGGCCAACACAAGGTTAAGCAGGAGATAAAAGTTTGACTTGATGTGCACACAAGAACAGTTCTTGATAACTTAAAACAACTAAGTCATTCGTGCCATAGCACACCTAAAACAGGTTGCTTCCTCTTTCATGTTGAGAGTAACATCATAAATTCAGGATTTATTATTTTCCCTGAGATTCTTTTTTCTGTGTTGGTATTAGGGGAACTGCAGTTCTAGTTTTAGTGTCAGCCCCTTATAAACCATACCAGTATCATGTTCAGCCAAAAAGGAGCCATTACATTTGTACTGTTTAAGCACATCGGACAAGTGGCGCTAAAGCAACCAATAGCAGTTTTCTCTCACTCGTATTTTTAAAAACTTACTTGATAGCTTCCATGTTATTGTCAAGAAAGGGAGCCCACTGGTTCTATAATTTCTATTAAATGCCGCTACTTTAAATGAACTGGCAGTATGCTTTTTTCTACTCACCAAGCAGTTTACTAATTCAGATAACTCCTCAGTCATCAAAGGCTCCTTCTTTGGTCGCACCACAATCATTGTGACAGTTCCAGGTAAGAGTATTTGGCAGGGATAGCTCAAGGGTTTATTCTTTTCAGAATGTTTACTTTACCTGACATATATTTCCTGGGTGCCACAGTGATTAGTCATCTGTATATTATTTAAGGGAAGCTAAGGAATACTCTTCTCTCACTATAAGAAACAGCTAGGGGGTGTATAATATAAATAAATAAATAAATAAATAAAACCCTTAGCACTAATGAATATGTGCTAGGAGAGAATTAAAATAAGTTGCACAGCAGGCAAAACACTGTAGAACAGTGTGCACACGTGTATTCTAGGTAGGACAGAGAATATTAACTATCATCAAGATTGCCTGAAAATTCTCACTTATAAACTACTGTAAGCAATATTTTTTTAAAAATTTATTTTTAATCTTCACACACTTTAACTGTTTGGGTTGGTATTTTCTGCGTTGAGTTTCCTCCTGGGGAAAAACATTTAGAATGACTATGATCAACATGATTTGGCTGTTTCTGGAAAGGAAGTGCATATTTATTGTTCTGTATAAAATTTTGAGCTCTTCCCTTCTCCTCCATCCCTCCCACCCCCAAATTGCATCTTGACTTTGTTATTTCAAAATACCATCAAAATCTACTGTCAAAGTGTCATCTCCTGTCCTTCAAGTACCACTTCCTTTTGAGAAAGATGCTATTGTTTCTGTATTCCATGACCTGAAATCATAGAGGTTTGTACAGTGACTCAAAATATTTCCAGTGGTGCTACTGAGCCATGGGCTTATCAGTAGGATTCCATGCTATGGCATTTGTGGAGAGCTGGATAGCTCTGAATTTTTAGAAATCTGGTAATTTACAAATAAAAACTGAGGTTGCAAGTTGAGAATTTAAAATCATGGGGAAATCTGCTGCATAAAGCATGAACAGCACTCAATGAGTAGTTCAAATATTTTGTTCAAATATTTCAAATCCAATATTTTATTTCTTTTCTGTTAAGTGTTTGCCTTCAGGCCCTTTTTATTGCATGCTTTTCAAAACTTGCTCCAGAGACAGAATTATTAATTTCTTCCTAAGTTTCTGTATAGCACTGAACACTACAGTGCTTCACAAACCATTAATGAAGTTATTTTCACAACACCCCGGTGAAATGAGGAGGAATTATTGTCCTCATTTGACAGATGGAGACTGGGACATGGTAATTCAAGGTTGAACGTACCTACTAATTTGGGAACCCAATCTGAGACATCCTGCTCCAGTCATTTTCAGGATATTTAACGTTGGGTAGTAAGCTGAAAGCACAGCTCCCTTTAACTTCAGCTGCATTTGTGAGTGATCAGCACTTTGAGCAAGGTAGACCCCAGGTTTCAAGTCGGGCATGGAGCACGTGCGAAACATACAATTGATAGATGACCTTGAGTGAAAAGCAGGGTTTTAAGAAACTTGTCCTGTATCTCATAGACTGTCTTGTGTCAAAAGCAGGTGTAGACTCCAAACTTTTCAGGGCAACTTTTAAACTACCTTAAGTAGGAGTCTGTCTCTTTTTTTTCCCCTTTTTTTTTTTTTTTCTTTCTTCCTGCATTCCTCGCTTATTACATAACTCTGAACCTCGGCAATGCACAGGGCAGCCTTTCTGCCCTTCTCATCCTCAGGCAGCAGCCTTCTGCCCTGCATTGATTCATCCCACAGACAAGTCCATGCCATGCACTGCATGAAACACTGACCTTGTGGAAACCTCAGCTGTTGATTACATAATTAAGTTGTAGGATGTGTTTACCAAGTGCCAAACTCTTGTCCTGTCTTTGATCACAAACAACTAAAGACTGAGGAGTGTCAATGGAGAGAACTACACAGTACTAATGAGATGGCGAGTATATTGGCATAAAATGGCTCTGCATATGTTTGTGTAGACAGGTATAGTTTGAAGAGTGATGATTAGAGCTTAACTGTACTGATTTCCTCCCATTCCCCATCTCTTGTCCCTTGTTTTATATCTAGAGCCCGAACATTGTAGGGTAGGGACTACTATGTTTTGCTTGTATAGAACTTAGTATAGTGTGGTCTTGATCAAGGGACCTCAGCTGCTCTGATGAGAGTCTCTCCTTGTTCACATTCTTCATGTTATCATCTGAAAAAAAATGAGTCTCTCAACTATTTAATTGAAATATTTCCTATATAGACTGTCCTCCATGGACCTCAGAGGTGGTGATCGCTGGCCATTTGCTATGTGTATTGCCCACCTAGAATGTTGTAGGGAGAAGTGCAATTTGTTCACTAACTTTTGTTTCTCTTAAGTGAATTTAATGTGTTCTATACTTTTCAATTTACTAAAGTGCTAGTAGTTTATTAAAACAGAACATTAAATTGACCTGTATACCTGTATCACAGGACTGTTGTGAAGATTAATAATTAGATAATGTTTGTAAAGCACTTTTTATAAGTGAAAAGTGCTATAAAGTGCTAAGTATTATTATTGCAGCATGATAGAGATCACAAAACACAAGTGAATTAGCTCTAAGTTTAATCCTTATAAGGCAAAGCATACCAGGGGCAAAATAACATTACAGTTATTTTTCTTACATCCAGCACTTCATTAACTACCACATAGGGTTATATAACTCTGTGAGAGCCTAACTTAGTAAAGTTTATAATCATAGCAGGAAAAGTTCTCACGGGTTTTGCAGGCAAGGCTTGTATGTGCAGTCTTTAAGGTCACACAGAGTTCCTCCAGCTATGCAGCGTTAGTGCCTCCAGTTGTGTGTAGGGATATCGGTGCCCGCTTTGGCTCTCCAAGTTAACCCCTATTGCTGGAATTGACTCTGTCTGGGTTAGATAATACATGCCTCTAAATACAGGTCTTCACTGCATACAAAGTGGCATAATGCCATTGAATGGGTACACACATCTATGTCTTCTCTGGATTTTTACTATGCTTTCTCTCACCAGCTCTTTTCCAAAGTCTCAGTCGCTCTTTTCCAAAGTCTCAGTCACTCTTTAATCTCTCCTTTTCCTGTAAATTTTTACTGAAGATGTGAGAAAGATGCACCCCAGCAAATCCATCACTTGTTTTCTGGCTCCAGTCAAGTCTTTAACGGCTTTGAGAAAGTCAGTCAGCACTTTCTTTCTGCTTTAATTTTCACTTATTGCTTATCTTGCTTGCAGGTGGTCTATTGCTACTGCTGCAATCATTGCGTTTCCTGAGGATGCCATAAACACAGAATATTTTCTCAAGTCCAATTCTGGTGCTGCCTGTTTTTTGCCTCGTCCTCTGTAGGACATCTTGAGCCAAAACCTTGAGAAGTAGCAGTAGTTACTTGGTATAGCCACCTGCTGTTTTCTGGCAAGAGGAATGTGAAGTAGCCTCCTCAAAGAAGTGGCGTGCCAAAACTTTGGAAGATGGTCCATTAAGAAAAATTATATGCCTCTTTCAATTGCATTGAACTTCTAGATGGCTTGATTTTATTTTATTTTATTTTTAAGCCGGGGTGTGAAGTGGTGGTGGTGTGTTTCTTGTTTGTTTTCCCCCTTCCCTCCCTTCTTCCTATAGGAACTGTCAGTAGACAAGCCTCTTAAATCCTGGCTGCTGGTATGTGGACTGACCATACAATTCCCTCTTAATTTTACACTAGCTGTCCTAATCTGACTGAAGCATTCCTCTGTCTTATCTTTAAAACAAAAACAAACAAAATAAACCCAAGATGTGCACCAAGACACCATGTCCCTCACTACAGTTCATATCCAAACTACTGTGGTGAGTTCAGTGCATTTTTTTTTTGCTTCTGAAATACTTCTGCAAAACAGGTGTTAAAATGTCAAGTCCTACATGGTGAGTGCTGAAGAGAAAACAGTTACCCTGAGCACCAGATAAGCGAGCTTCAGGGAAACAGTTTTTGGAGACCTCAGACAGGTGTTTGTCAGGATCTAATTGCAGCTCAGAGCAAATCTGTAAATCACCTGTGCTGGGAGAGACCTGCAGTCTACAGAGGTCACAAGATCATGGCTTCTTATCCACATTGTCTTTAGACATCCTCAACATAACCTGCTTCAGGCAGTCTCAGGAAGGTGACATTGGGGTCCTCTGTAAGAAGGACTCCATCTGCCTTCATGTCTGGATACTGACTGCGGCATGTACAGTTACCATGTGGGCTAGAACAGACTGAGGCTGGAGAGAACCACAGTCCTGTCACCTGCCCTGGTCCACAAGCACATTCATATGTGCAAGGGGGGTGGCTGAGGTTGCCTTGTGGGACTTGCCCGTGAGCTGTGTTGGCCCTTCTGTGGGAAGCAGACGTGAACTTGATCATAAGCACAGCCCAGTGCCTCTTGTGCATACTGGTACTGGTAACTTTGGGAGGTAGATATGAGAGGTGCTAGAATGAAAATGTAGATGAACGGGCAAAAGATTTGATTTAGGGACCTACTGATATATTTCTATTATACTTGTGGGTTTGTGCTGTGGTAGGATTTCTGTGTGGGTAACATAATGAGGAGAGGGAACTGTAACTCTGTAAGGGAAAGGGAAGCTCCACCTTACCCAAATTGGAACCAGCTGACTCCAAAAACCAACAGGGTGGGGAGGGGATTATTTATAGTCAAACCAGCAAGGGGAGGATTATTTATAGCCAAACCTGGAAGCAAGGTGACAGGTGGTGAGGAGCACTTGGGTCAGACAAAGACATCTGCTAGGAATGTCAGCAATACAAAAGTAACCCCGTATCCAGTAGTAAATGATAGGACAGAAATTACAGCTGACCTGGCGGAAGAAAGGTTGCAGAGGCATATTTGGGGGAAGGAACAACGTGTCAGACAAAGGTATTAACTAGAAGTAGGCATGCCGCCAAAACCAAAATCTATATACCAATGAGAGACTTAAAGTCAAAAGCAGGTGAACTAGGTGCCTGAGGATGGAAGAGGACTGACCTTCACAAAGTAAGTGCAACTCAAACAGTTGATGCAAATGCAATATTGTAGTACATAATTATTAGCAGGACAGAATAGATCATATGCTGGAGTATTTCAGTACAGGGATATAAATGATGTAGAGCAGACCAGCCGTGAGGATGGGGTGTAGCTTTCTGTGGTCCAACCAGCGAATATTTCTCAATGAAAAGGCATACAATAGTTTGACAGTGAACTGCTGTTCTTCTAGTACAGCGGGTTTAAATGTTTTAGGAATATTCTAAGCTTTGCATAAGTTCTTTGGTGTGGAGGTATTTTTAAATTCGAAGAAAATTCACAAAAAATAATGGTAAGTTTATACTACTTGTTGCTTGCTCAATGAAATGATGTTGAATACCTTATTCTTGTTCTCACTAATGTTGCTTGCTGTTACTCTGGCATTATATAGTGTAGACAGAAATGTATAGAGACCTACTGCTTGAGGGTAAGGAAGAGTTAGTGTAAGTGAAAATTGTTCTCCACCTGTGTAGTTGTGAGAAATATCAAAGAGGTAGCATTTACCCATCTATAAAATCATTGTAAGTGACAACAGGACAAGGTTCAAAGAACCAGTTTCTTGACAATTCAGATGATTACAGTGAAGATCAGCTACTTCCTCAGACAGGCACAAATGGGGAAGTCTCAGTCATACATGAATTGCCTCAAGGTATTTCTCTATACTTAGTGGCCACAATATAATTAGGTTTCATGTCTTTGAGAGAGAGAGCACAATAACCTCTGTGATTCAACACTGGGAATCCACCACTGGACTGTTTAAACCATTCTGAAATGTGCTTTGGGATGTTTGCAGTGTCTAAAGCAAATTTGATGGGCTAGAAAAATCTCTCACACTATCTAGATATTTTCTATTTTAAAAATAAGTTAATGAAGAAATGTAAAGTTAGAAATAGAAGAAACCTAGAGATAGTCGAAGAAAGTCTTTACTGTAGGAGAGACTTGGATTTTTAATTCAAAGTGGGGAAAGGTGCAAAATGAGGAACTCCTAAAGAGGAGAGGAATGTTTGGGAGGGGAAAGGGAATGACTTGATAAGAAAGAAATACAGAACTGGTCAAATGAAATTTCATGCATCTCATAATTAGCATATAGAACTCATTGCCCATAAGATATCATGGGAGCCGAGCACTTAAGAGGATTGAAAAAGATCCGACATTCACATGGGTAATGAGAGAATCCAAATCAATCTACATTGAGTAGAATAAAAACGCTAATAAAGATGTAAAACTTAATGCTTGTGGGCAGGAGCCAAATACGTGTGGATGGAATTCCAAGGAAACTCTATGCTTGAGGTGATTATTCTATAATTTTCCCCTTGGAGGTTATTTTTTGCTTTCCTTTGTAGCAATAGGTAGTGATGCAGTTGAGGATCTGCTGAGGAGCTCTGTGTTCCCTTGCATTTATGCTAGTGTAGAAGGGAAGAAGGTGCCACAAGAATATGCTCCTATTTGGTGTTCTCAGGAGGAAATAACTTTTAGACAATTCTAGAGAACACAAACAAAGAAACCTTGCTGGAACTGGCATCACAGCCTGGCTCCTCGGTTGTGTGGAATAAAGACCTGGTCGTTATCCTTAACTCTCAACACAGCACAGCTGAGCTAGGAGTGAATTCTGTGCAATGCAGGGTCCTGGATGACTTTTTGCAAACCCATTGTATTTTTACCTCCATCTTCTTCTTCAAAGTAAATTTATCATTTGAAGTACAGAAACATATTATTCATACTCAAAAGCAATGGTTCCTCATATATAAATCTACCTCATACCAACATCTGCAGGTCACGGGTTGCGAGTGGTGTGTAAGTGGCAATGCGTGGTTAGGTCTGTTGCCTGGGGGTCTCAGTGCAACCCCCAGCCTGCCAGGTAAGCCAGCACAGCAGATGTGCTTTCCACCCCTGCCCTCCATCAAATTGGTGCTGCATCTAACTGCACGGTGGTCTGCTCCCCTGACCTGTTCTGCGTGCTGAGGTAGAAGACTTTGGGATTTGCTTTCCCAAACCAAAATGAGAGAATTTTACCAATTAAAAATGGCAGTGGATTGCTGCTAACATTCTTGTTATTTCCAAAGGTATTGCAGTTAATCCTGTCTTTTGCTGTTTCTTGACCCTATGGCTGTTGTAGTAACTTCTAGGCACTGAATTATCTGAATGGAAATATGGGCAAAAAAGCACAGTAGCCACACTGTATTTATTATGAATTTAAGAAGGAAGAAGAAACTGCTTCAGCACTGCCTCCTTTTCACACTTCATATCTCTAAAAGTAGCCTGTTAATTACATTCCGTGGTTACTGCTATTGTAATATGTGCTTATTTGAAGTGCAAAGATAATCATCGATTGTACACTCTTGACTACACTATTAATGGTTTCAATACCCACATTGTGTTTACATTTTGCTTTATAACTAACACTTAGCCATTGTGGCTTTAACATGTAGTAATTCAGTGAATACTGTCTCCGTGTAATGCCCTTGCCATTTCATTCTGTAGTATTAAGTGTTGTTTTTCTAGGAAGGTCCTGAAATGTGGGGCATTATGTATGAGTTATGCTAATTTGTTAGGGCAATGAATACATTAATTTCATTAGTAAATGGCCTCAAAGCAATAATTACCAGTGTAGGTGTGTCAGAAATGATCATGTTCAGTTTTGCCAGTTAATTATTAAGATTTTGTTCTAAGGGACCCAGATTTGACATCCAGCTTCAATTTAGCCATAAATGAAAGTCTGAAGTATATGGGGCTGAAGAAATCTAACCAGGAACTTGTTTTGCTCTTAGAAATTTCTGCATTTTGTCTAATTGTGACTGCCAATAAGATGCCAAAATAATTAGTGTCAGTGATATGAGGTTTATACTATACCTCCCAAACAGGCAGATCATAATGAAAATAGCAATCGCATTTTGTCATTCCTCTCATCTCGCCTTATGTTACAGAATGCTGAATTATTCAATGGTAGTATTACTTGCTAGCATGGTATTAAATTTGAAATGGCTGCAGTTTATCGTTAAAGCTGAAGGGTGTTTTTTAATGGAGTTTACTTCTAATAGCCTAATTAGGTTTCTAAGTTATATCCATGCACTTCTTGAACTTTACATGGCTAACACTGTAAAGGAAACAAATGGAGTCACCCGTGCACCTGGTTTAGTTTCCATAGATGTGACCATATTTTTAATTACAGTGGACCTGTTGAGAGCACCTAATAAACCACCGTTAGGTAATAATGTGCTTTTTAGGCACCTTACAACTGTATTTTTTCCAAAGGTAACTTGGAAAGTTGTGTACTTGAGCTGAGATAAGTTTCTCAATTATTAAAATGGTAGCAAATAAGAATTCTCCAGTGTTTCATTTTTGTGGTCTGCTTTGGAAAATAGAGACGTAGAAAGAGGGACAGAGACCCTCTGTTCTCATAACTGAAGTTACTTATAGCTCCTTGCAAAATGTATTTTATGTGTTAAATTGCAAGGCATAACTTTTCAGATCACTACAGAATAATGCTGGAAAAATAGGACTGATAGCTACTACTACTTAGTCACATCATCAAAGAGGCTGCACTACTCTGTATTATAGGAAAATGTATATGGAAGCAGAGGATGTATAGGGATCCCTACGTTTCCCATAAGCGGACATGGCTAACATCCGGTTACAGCAGCTATTTCAGCTCTGAAATATGTTTTACGTTAGCTCAGGACTCCAGCCAAGCTCTTCAGATTTAGGGTGGAGGCCATCATTAGTCCAGTCTAGTAAGTATATACTCTGCGGAGTTTGCTCCCTGACCTTATTTCATAATCTCAAGCAGAGTCAATGAATAATGACAATACATCCAGATTCTTAGATTTACGGATATGAAGAGTGGGTGTCTAATTGTGGCTTTCTTCTTTTGCATGATTGATAACATTAGTTAAGCTGATACTCAGTTTGCCTTGGGACAGATAAAAGTAAATTCAATGGATCTTACGGTGAGTTTTGGCATGTATCTGGGTAGCCTGGTTGCTTTACCTTTTTTCTGGTCAAGCTTCTGAGAAACCTAACCACACAAGGAAAATCAAGTATTGTGCTCTTACTGTAGTAATTGCAGGCCATTTCTCTTGCTGGATGGCTTTTATTCTGGACTGCTTCTTAGCTGCTCCAGTATTTCTTCAGAGACTCAGAAGACAGGGGAATGAGATCCTTTCTGTCTCAGATTGTACCCTTTTCCCAAGATAATGGGAGGAAAACGGAGTTTTCCTTGTGTTTATTAGGCAATTAAATGAAATATATGGACAGTTAGTATTCAAACAAATCTAGAGTGGCACAAATCTATCACAGTAATTTAGGAATACTGTTCACCATAGAGATTCTGGAATATGTAGCAAAATGTAGACAAAATCCCTTCTTAATTTTTTTTTTTCCCAAAAGATAAATCCCCTGGGAAATCAAGTTTTGTAAAAAGCTGTCAGTAGTAAAGAATTTTTTATTTTTTTCCCAATTATCAAACATCCTAGGCTTTCCAGGAATAGGTTGCCAACAAGCTTGTTACTTACCTGCATATTCTTGTTTTTTGCCATTAGTATTAAGTTTAAACATTTACGGATTGATTTAATATTTATGGCATAGTTTAATAAAAGTTTAGTGGTGTAAGGGAGCTGGTTGCAAAGATGTGCTTTGCACATAAGCCCCACTAGAAACTCATTTACTTACAGAATCAAATGCTAAGTAAAATAAACAGCTTGGTTTTCTACTGACATTTTATAGCCACCTTAAAGGAAAGGTGGGGAGGCGGTTGTGTTGCCATGTGGGTTTAATTCATGAACTTCCACTCAGAGTGCTCAAAGGCAATACGGTAGTTGAGCCAACTTTTTCTTTTAAATCACAAAAAAGAGATTTTTTTACCAAATACAGGGGATCAACTGCAGCTGCTAAGAGGAAATTTAGAATTATCATCATACCAGTATCAGAAGGTCCTTTATATTTATAGCTTCATAAAAGTTCACAGCTAGAGTATTTGCTGCCAACTCATAAAAGAACTAATGAGAATTTCTGCAGATTTTTTTTCGTGGACAGTGATTTCTTAATCCTCTAAATCCTGATGAATTCTTATATTCAAAACATTTGTAAAAGAGAAGGGAAAAGGACTTCTTGTTGCTTTAATAGGGTAGGTCATACTTCAACTCACTATGGGACAAACTGTGGTACAGTTCTACTTGGGTAATATTGTCATACTCCAAGTGCACCCATTAACACCATGAAGACTGATTGGGACATTGTGACGACATTACTCAATATAAAAGGAAAAAGTTATAACATTATGTTGCCTTTGTAAAGGTAAACTGCTGTATTGTTTGGATAAACTCTAAAATTTTTATTTATAACCATAACAATAATTATTGCTTCAACATTAAGAAAAACTGTAATTAAGCAATAAGTTTCTTTCAGATAAGTAGTATTCAGCAGTAATGAAAACCCTGTGTTTTAATGTACCTCAAAGGGTGTTGTAACTCAATAATTCACAGGTTCTCTGAGCTTTTGTGACTAAAAGCAGAAAGCTTCTTTTATTTACATTCCTAAAACTATGAAAATTATATCGATGTTTTTTCACTCCAGCTGCTGTGGGAAACCATTCCCGAAAGAAAAGCATAATAATGAGTTAGGCGAGTATTTATCAAATCTGAGGGTAATATGAGTTTTGGTGGTTATTTTTTTTTTTATAGTTTACTGATCATCTTCCCCCACATGCCCCTTCCATTTATTGTTGTGTTTATAACATCAAGGCTGCTCTAAATTTGTCACTTTGATGATATTGCTCTGTCCTTTCTTCCCTGCAACCTCATCCAGCTGGAGAGAACCTCTCCCAGGAATAGCATAGATTTTTGAAGTTTCATTCTTAAAAGTTAAACTTCGAAATATCTTTGAAATTATGTAGTGAGAAATGTTCTGGATTATAATAGAAAGGTGTCACTTGGTGCCAACAGAATAGAGAGGGCATATTTTAAAGCACAGATGTTTCCATCCCTCCCTGTTGCTGTAAAAGGATTTACCTCTCAAAGAGAAGAGCTTTCATAATCAAAGGAGCTCAACTGGAGTCATAGCATCATTCTAGTTTTATATTTAAATAAACATTTCTTTAGAAGTAAAGTGACTTGCGTAGATGTGGCACCGGTAGCTAGGAGAAAATTGCAACAGATTCTGAATCTCTGTAAATCATTTAGGAACTTCCCTTTGTGGGTGGAATGAGGAGGGGAAAAGAGCGGAAAATGTTGGGGGGGAAACCTCCATTATTTTCACCATGCTGGTTCTTTAGGTTTCTGAGCTTGTGAATAAGGGCAGTGTCTGTATTCTTTTTGTCTGTGTAGTTGTGAAAACTTGTGAGAAAACTTGTGTGAGTTTTTTTCTGCGAAAGAATAATAGTGCAGTGAAATGTGACCTCTTTTGTAAATCTGAGAGACGCACCTAACAGAGCTGAGCCATTCAGGCTGTCCTCTCGGCCCAAGCCATTTTATCATTTTGCATGCAGTGTGCCTCAAGCTGTGAAGCTAATTGTTGAACTAGGCCATGTTACTGTTTGACTAAGAGGAAGACAAATGTTCCATATTATCCTTAATTTCCATATAATTGTTTTAATCTTTGTTTTATAATAAATGTATAAAAGTGCCTTGAGGGTACCTTTTTGTTTGGTATTGTAGGTGTCTCATTTAGAGTCCAAGCAAGATGGAAATGTTCAGGTCTGCTTTTCTTCCTCTCACCTGAATGGTTCACAAGACACGCTCCAAAAATAAGATACTCGGCTGTTCTCACTGCAGAACTCTACCTCCACATGCAAAAGCATGCAAGGTTGCATTTCCCATCTATCTCATTCTAGATATGCTTAGCAAATCAAATTAGGACAAGTGACAGCTTTTGCTGGAGAGATGTGCTCCTGCAAAATCCACAAAACGTAGCTATTGCTGGGGGATTATATGTTTCAAGTTAAAAGGAACTGGAGAGTGAGGGAAGGAGGAATATCTTACCTGTGACTCACCAGTGTTTCCTGTCTTGCATCTTGATGGCATGGTTATTCAAAGATGCTGAACAAGTAGTCTTACATAAAGAAAATTACAATCTCCAAAACTTCTGAAGGGTCACGATATGTGAGAAAACACACAGGAGTCTTGTGTGGAGTCCTTTCAATTTGGCACTCTACCTAGGTGTTTTATGTGCAGCTAATGACAGCTTGTCTCACTTAGTTCCCAATGGCCAGCTGCCTGCAGCCTTCACTCTTGGACTCTTTTAATTCAGTGGCATTTCAGCTGTATTTTTGTTTAGGGGTGGCTACTTCTGGATGCCACCCCATCCATACACCTGAACTTTACTCTCACAGATCTGCTAAGGTGAGGACTCCCTTGGGAGTACCCAACAAAAGAGCACGCCTTGACGCGATTCCTCCACACTAGTCTAATGTGACGGAGTTAGAGAATTAACAGAGCGTAAACTGATAAGGGGGTGAAAGAAGATCCTGGGGAGTTTTTCTGTTTGATTCTGTAGAAGTTAGAATAATGACAACCTATCTGCAGAGTTTAAGGAAACATTATAATCCCACTGTAAAACATCTGTGGGATGCCATAGAAAGCGTAGCATTATATAATAGATATCCATCTTGTTTGGTTTTGATAGAAGGTGGTACAGTTGCTGAAATTAGTGGGGTGGGAGGGTTGTCTGTGCATGCCTGACAGAGGAAATATGGAAACTTCAGATAGTTCTTTCACAAGTTGTTTTCAAGCCTGAAATAGAGCCTAGTCTTCAGAGGGAAAACAAGCATCCTGATTTCACCAGATGTTAATGTTTAGTTCCATGGCCCCTTTAATAACAAGCCCAGTGAAAAGGGGAAAGTCGTATGAATACATTTTTTGACATTTTGTTTATTAGCATTTTATCTAGGCTAGTAGTAAATGAATAGACTTGTCAGCAGAAATCTCTTGGTGAAGCAAATAAAGAATCTTAATAGGCAGGGAGAACAGAACTAACGGCAAATTGCTCACAAAGAGCTCTAATTTATTGGTTTCTTTTTCATGAAGATTCTGTTCTGGATTCTGGCTTTGCCAGAAGAAGCAGCTGAATAATGACATGGATTCTCAGAAAGAAACTGTGCTGTCTGTTAGGAAAGGGGAAGACTTGAGGAAAGAGTCTTTGTCTTTTAACGCTTTCTTCAAAATACTTCGTACCACACAGTGAAAAGTTTTCTTAGCTTGATTTGTTGGTTTCGGTGAACTGGCCAAGTCTGCTTTTATAGAAGTGCTGTGATGCCTGATTCCTCTTGTAAGTGACTGACTGCAGTGAAAGAACAAGTGAGGGCTTCTCTGGGTTTCTCTTAAGCAAATGGTGCAGAGCTCTGGGTTCAGGATATACAGCTTCATGGGACTGCTGCTTCTGGCTTGCTGTACATGCCTGTACCCACTGGCCCACTGCTCTTGGGGCCAGTAGAGTTACTGGGAGGTATGGCACTTCCTCATTTCCTCCCCCTACTCTAGTTAGGCCAACCTGTTCTCCCAAACAAGGGAAGAAACTGCAAATTCCAGGGTTAAAATTATGAGATATATTTGGAGTAGGCTTAGTAGTTACAGGCTGAACATTTTTGTTATCGGCTGTGCATTCAACAGCAGTCATAAATGCAGAGCATACAGCTGAATAAAGTTATATGATTAGCAGAAATAAGTGTTGTCTACATTACATTCCTTGCAAAGCTATTGGTGCAATAGAGACTGTATCCGTAGGACTTTCAGCCAGGTGGGCACAAGGAGCTGTCACGTGTCACAGTAGCTGTGGACTCTTTCTCAACACAAGTCATTATTTGCCAGGATTACTAAAACTTTCCTGACCCAACCCATTCAGCCTTCAGTTTTATGTTGGTGGTATCAGAAAGTGCTGTGTTTTCAAAAAAGTAATTGCTGAGTGACCCCATAGGGAAAGTTCATCCTCTTATTCCTTCCGTTGCCTTGGACAAGCAGGAAGGCACAGAATGTAATAATGCATCCTTAAAAGTGCTTGAAGTCAAGATGTAAAAAGATGGAGAGGTAGGGAATGAAGTAGAATAGGACAGGTCAAATAACTTTAGGGAAATAATTTGTTTCTTTGATTAATTAAATTTCCTTTTCTAGCGTTAAACTCATTCTCTGAGCCTCTGTCATTGTCACTTGACCTTGTCAGAATACCATTCTGAAGCGTTGAAAAAAAACCACCCCCAAAACAGCAAAACAAAGACCAAAAAAAATAACCCAAGGAAGAGAAAAATGCTGAAACATGGCAATCTAGAAGTTATAATATTTTTAATTTGGTGCTTTATTGGTATTTTAATTTATTGCTCTATTGAAAGCACTCCTGGTGGAAGGAAGAATGAAAGAACAGATTAAGCCGTGTAGAGGCACTAAGACAGTAGAACTGGTTTGATTATGTAGACTAATTGCATGTTGTTTGTTTTTCTTTCTCCTCTGTGTTCCTAAAATGAATTCCTTCCATAAATCTAGTACAATAACTTCTGTTCCAATAAAATCTTGTCAGGCTTTCTCTCCTGCTGGAGAAACAACCTTAGAAAACAAAACAACTGTTGTAGCAACTCAGGAAATGTACTTGTAGCTTCTCCTATGTTTCACATTTTCTTTGTCCCAGACCCCAACTGAAGAAAGACAAGATTCCAAGAATGTGGTTTAACAAGGCTGTAACTTTACATAATGTTTCAAGGAACTGTCTGACAATAATTCATCCAGCACAGGTCATTCATCCTATTGTAATCCACTTTGCAAAGGGCCCCTTGTCAGCTCTCTACCCCATTAACCAGGCACAGCACCGTTGCTGAGACTTTGCTGCTCTTCCCTCATGCAAGGCAGGGGGAATTGACTCCTCACTGTTGGGGAGATTCAGAGCTTCAAGCTGTTCTTCACCAGCTCCTTTTATTAGTAAGTGTTTTCCCCTACAGAACTGCAATTCTAGATTTCTAAATGGGCAAGAAGCCCTTTTGAAAAATCTCTACAAACAGGAGCATGCTGAATTGCAACTATCCCTTTCTCATCCCCTGAAAAGGAAAGAAAAAGGATAAAATAAAACTTTTGTCGGTTTTGCTTACCACAAAGGTGCTTCTCTTCTCAGCTCCACAGAGACTGTGATGTGCATGGGAAGGTTCTGAAGTGCAGCAATTTTACTATGCTAAAGCTGCTGTAATAATTTTTAAGAGTCAGTTTTCTGGATGGAAACTGGAGGCAAGAGGAGAAGTTTATAATGTCTATTGATTTAGTAGGGGAGGGCAAAAAGACAATGTCTACAACACTGTTTAGTCAGAATCTCATGACCCAAGGTCCTCTGTTAGGCCATCAGATAAGAACAGAGTAAGTTCTGGTACCTTGTAGTACCAGTTTTGAAGGTGCCAAAAACTTTTCCAGCTCAGACAAAACTCCATCTCTCAGGCTGCCAGAAGCGGGTTCTAGCTTACCAGAGGCCTTGCATACAACTTTAAAGGCTGGATAGCTTGCAAACGCTGGGTTGTTTTTTTTCTCTGAATGGGGCATTAGCTTTATGAAAGTAAATGTTAAAGGTAGTCTTATTTATCCACATTAACACCAAATTAATTTCATACCACTAAATGAACAGGCAATGAAACATTTAGTTCCTTTCAATAAATCAATCTCTAAAGATTTAATTAAAAATATACTTTTATACCTTCTATTTTCCAATTGGTTCTCTATGAAGGAAAAGAAAAATGTTCAAAATCAATCAAAAAGATGAAAATATTCAAATCTTTTTACATTTTTGCCTGGACACTTGTGTTTTGGTGTGGAAATACGTAAAACTTGCATTCAAGAAATTGCCTTCTCAAACTACTTTTCATAACATTATTTCATCAGATGATCTCAATTTTCTGCATGACATTATCTTTTCAAGTTGACATAAGACTGGGCTGTGATACTTGCATATTCAAGATGGAACTGTATAGTTTAACAGTGTTTCTGCTTGTGTATGAATTTTTTTTTTTTTAATTTATTATTTTTACTTAGGAGAATCCAAGAAACAAGTCCTTCCAAAAAGATTTCCTTGGCTTTTTAGGTGATTTTGCTCTCCTCTTTTTAACCAGGGAAGCTTTCATTGCACTATTCTATAATGTGCTGTAGCATTATAGTCAAGTGATGATTTGTACATATATTGGACATAATTTCCTTTTCTTGCAGGCATGTAGAATCATAGAACCGTAGAATATTTTTGGTTGGAAGAGCCTTTAAGATCATCAAGTCTAACCATTAACCTAGCACTGCCAAGTTACTGTTAAACCATGTCCCTAAGCACCACATCTACATGTCTTTTAAATACCTCCAGGGGCGGTGACTCAACCACTTCAATGGGCAGCCCATTGCAATGCTTGATAATCCTTTCAGTGAAGAATTTTTTCCTAATATCCAGTCTAAACTTCCCCTGGCACAACTTGAGGCCATTTCCTCTTGTCGTATCGCTTGTTACTTGGGAGAAGAGACTGACCCCCACCTCCTTTCAGGTAGTTGTAGAGAGTGATAAGGTCTCCTTTCAGCCTCCTTTTCTCCAGGCTGAACAATCCCGGTTCCCTCAGCTGCTCCTCATAAGACTTGTGCTCTAGACCCCTCACCAGCTTCATTGCCCTTCTCTGGAAACGCTCTAGCACCTCAATGTCTTTCTTGTACTGAGCAGCCCAAAACTGAACACAGTACTCAAGGTGTGGCCTCACCAGTGCCAGGTATAGGGGGACAATCTCTTCCCTTGTCCTGCTGGCCACACTATTCCTAATGCAAGCCAGGATGCTATTGGCCTTCTTGGCCATGTGGGCACATTGCTTGCTCATATTCAGCCAGCTATTGATCAACACCCCCAGGTTCTTTTCTGCCAGGCAGCGTTCCAGCCACTCTTTCCCAAGCCTGTAGGGTTGCATGGGGTTGCTGTGACCTAAGTGCAGGGCCTGATACTTGGCCTTGTTGAACCTCATACCATTGGCCTCAGCCCATCGATCCAGCCTGTCCAGATCATAGATTCATAGAATGGTTTGGGTTGGAAGGGACCTTAAAGATCATCTTTTTCCAACCCCTCTGCCGTGGGTAGGGACACCTCCCACTAGATGAGGTTTCTCAAAGCCCCATCCAGCCTGGCCTTGAACACCTCCAGGGATGGGGCAACTACAACTTCTCTGGGCAAATCTACAGATCCCTCTGCAGAGCCTTCCTACCATCAAGCAGATAAACACTTCTGCCCAACTTCATGGTGGCTGGAAATTTACTTGGTGCACTCAGTCCCCTCATCCAGATTGTTGGTAAAGATATTAAAGAGAACAGGCCCCATTACTGAGCCCTGTGGAACACCACTTGTGGCTGGCTGCCAACTGGATTTAACTTCATTCACCACCACTCTCTGGGCCTGGCCCTCCAGCCAGTTTTTCACCCAGCGAAGCGTACGCCCATCCAAGCCATGAGCAGCCAGTTTCTCCAGGAGAATGCTGTGGGAAATGGTGTCAAAATCTTTACTAAAGTCCAGATAGACAACATCCACAGCCTTTCTATCTTCCATTCGGCAGGTCACATTGTCATAGAAGGAGATCAGGTTAGTCAAGCAGGACCTGCCTTTCATAAACCCGTGCTGACTGTGCCTGATTGCCTGGTTGCCCTGTATGTGCCACATGATGGCACTCAAGATGATCTCCTCCATAACCTTCCCTAGCACGAAGGTCAGAGTGACAGCCCTGTAATTCCCTGGATCCTCCTTATAGCCTTTCTTGTGGATGAGCATCACATTTGCTATCTTCCAGTCAACTGGGATCTCCCCAGTTAGCCAGGACTGATGATAAATGATGGGAAGTAGATGTAATGTAGATTTCTTCAAGGAGGAAGGGATGATTTTAATTTAAATTGTATAGCAGGCAGGACAGGGACGGATTGTCACTAGAAATGGGTGAGGGCAGGGGGAAAAAAGGCTTCTGACTTAAATAGAGTGCCAGCAATGTACTGCTTTCATCTAAATTACCCAGCTAAAAGAGGTTGCGTTGGAAGAGATGCCATGCTGGATACTTGTGGAAGAGCTGTGAGGGTTGATCATTTGGTATTTGAGAGTTAGTGAATTAACAGTACTTCCTGCTGGAATGTAAACAGCCTGGCAGGCAGATTTCATGTTTCTGTTCCCTGTTTTTATCTTCCCTTAATCTTACCACAATTAATTGAATCAAAGCCTAGACAAAAGTGAAGTACTCCCATTTTGTCATTGTACATACATGGACCTGATGAAGCACATCTGAATCATGATGCTGGCTGTCCCTTCACTTATCAGAAATTTAGCAGAAACTGGCTTTGTCAGTGATCGAAGTCTGTCCACAAGAGTGGCCTCTTTGGGTCCCTGTTTGCACCTATGCCGTGCCCAGATGCTCTGTTTTCTTCGTTTGACTCTCTGTACTCTTTGAGTTTAATTTGTATAATCCCCAAGCACAAAGCCTGGGGGACTTAATTTTCACAGTATGCTGCAGGACAACCTTCAGACCCGGATGGGGACTTCTGCTGATGCCTGTTGTAGGCGATGCTGGTGGCTGGGTCTGAGGTGACCCCGTGGCTTGGTCTCACTGACTGTTTCATTTCAATTGGGCAATGTTACCACGCTGATCAGGTACTCAGAAATTTTAATTTTCTGTAAATGCTAAACACGTCATTGCAGCTACACTACAGCCTGTGTGCTACATGTTGCTTTTTAGAGGACTGTTATTTCCACTTGATCTTCTATATTGTATTATGTTGTGCAATAAAGGCCAGACTGTATTTTTTCCTACCTAAGCTGAAGTGAAGTTTGCCACCTGTTGCCCGTCTCAGTGGTTTGTGTGGGAAGTGTGCTTGTGCAGGACTGTGGTCAGCAGATCAGAGCTTTGGCATCTCTGTGTAATGATGCCTCACAACAAGGGAAAACCTGCCGAATCTGGTGCTTTGCCTTGCCCTTAGGAGTCAGACTCTGTGAATAGGCACTTAAACATTGAATGGGAAGTGAAAACATGCCCTAATTTCTTAATTCTTCTATGTGAATGATGTAGGTCACAAGTAAAATCTTCTTTATGATCTGCAATATTGGGATTGTATCTATTTTAGAGCTCATTAAGTTTTGATAACTAAGGTGGTTTAATGGCACACTGTACTGTGGGTTTTTTCTTTAATATGTATGTATGTAAATGTATGATGGTGTTTTACATGTGTAATTCAAATGGTAAATATTGGAAAGAAAAAATAACTATTTTCTTTTCAAGCAAAGAGTTGGGCACTGTTGTTGTTTTAAAAGCACTTCTTAATCGAACCTCTGTTTTGTCTGTAATACCTGCTCTCTAAAATCATACCTTAAAAATGCAACACTATTTTGGTTTTCTTCCCCTAGCTTTATACTATGTAGTTTTCAATTAAGTCTCAATTAGTCATGTCAGTGTAGTTTTCTGACCCCAGCATCCAAAATCATATAGTTTGTAATGTGGCTGGGAATTTGGATAGGAATTACTCTGCAGCACAAGGGTGGGTTTTTCAAAACCTTTCTACTAAAGACTGATGAAATGTTTTATGCCGGTACTGTCTGCAGTAAGGAGATGTGGAATTAAGGAAAGCTGTAAAACATAAAAATTCTAGATGTGCCTATGATTATTTACATTAAATTGAAGTAAATTATATTGCTCAATGAGAGAGTTTTCCAGGTCTAAAGGAAGATTTGTTGTATTTCTCTACCTCCTTTATTTTTGTATGTGAGATACTGGCTGTGGAGGGAAGCGTGGAGTAGCACTCTGGCCTTTCATCTCTGGAGAGAGAGGGATTTGTAAATTGAATAAAGGTCAGTAGGGAATATTAGTTTAGTTGGTGATGTCAGATGAGTTCTTCTCTAGATCACACAACCACTGTGCAATTGGCAAAAGTATGGTAATAGGCTGTGGTCTGTCAATTTAATGAGATATCGAGGGGGATCAGAAGGATCGAGAGAGGTTTTTAGTATCCACTGCAATGCTGGGCAAAAACCTCTCACAGAAAAATAGAGATGCTTTAATTATAGCCCTGAAAGGGAAATGTGCCTTATTCTGTGAGCTCAACTGAGGTCCACACTGGGTGCTGTTTTGAGGTATCCAAACGCAGGAGTTCCTTCGGATCGTTCCAGAGAGGTCAGAATGCACCTTTCTCATCACACCAACTTTCATTTGAGTGTGCCTTCACCTTGCAGGGAAAAACTTAACAAAAGGCATGCAGATGGCAAGGTGCCTGGTCAAATTCAGAAACCACTCTGGTGTGTTCGGTGTGTTTGCACTCCAGGTGAAGACTGCCATCCTGGAACTACAATGTTACCAACAGACTCTCCACAGACAGTAGAAGAAAATGGGAAAATAGTAGAGCTGTGCTGGTTTACAGGCACTTTGTGTTCCCCTACTAAAAAGCAGATAGACGTAGCCTTTTTGTGATGATAATATCACGCACAGGGCTGTAAATTATTCACACAAGTAACTAATGTATTTTATGTCTTTTCAGATTGTCCAACAGCTCTGCAACATTTGTGAAAATACTTGTTGTTTGGAAATCGTATTGAGAGAAAACATTCTTGGTTTTAGACAGGTCCTGTGAAAATACTGATTTTTCAGAGTCTGGGAAGCATTTACACGTTTTGTTAGTCACTTAGATCATGTGGTATTTTTCCTGTCTGTGGTTATGCAAGGTTGATTCTGAGAGTGACTATTTTATTTCGGGTGGAAGGCACTCCTTCCATCTGTTTTTCCTAATCACTAATTTGGTGAACATTTGTCACTGAAGGCATTCCTTGTATAGATTTTATGGACAACTAAAATAACAGTTGCAAATGCAGCCACAAAAAGTTAGAGATTTTTTTTTTTTTACCAGAAATTTATTTTAAAGATTTTGAAATCTTAACTGAGCTCATGTTAGGCTATTAAATAAGTATAAAGTACATTGTGTGATAGCCTGGGTGCTGGTAATGTGCTCTGGATACATCTCTGTGTTCTGGTTATGGCCTTCTCTGTGTGCAGGTCACTGGATGTGTTCACAAGCTGACTGCACACACAAAACATCACTGTATTACATCATTCTGTTACTTATATCAAGTAGGTATTTGCACATGGAATTGCCTTTCAAAGTGGACAATGTTGTCCTACCCTTACATGCAAGGACCTAGGAACTGCAAATCTTCATCTCATTTCTCCTAAAGTTCTTTGGTGAGAGTTGTTCTTTCTTTTCTTGCAAAATGACTGCAAGTACAGAGATATTTGAGTGCTTTATCAGCATCATAACTATTCCTTGAGAAGGTTCCCCACATCTTGAAGTCTATAGCTATGGAAAATAAATCCATATTTTGAATATCAGTTTTTCTTTTAGCTTATTTGTAAATGATTTATTGTAGTGGAAAGTCAGATGATGATAAGATAACACTGTTTAGAGGTCATTAAAGAGTTTTCAGGAAGTTTCTACAAAGGTACTGTTCTTATATTGTCAGTATGATAAGAAAACTAACAATTTATGTCAAAGTTTGCAAAATGTGTTTGTCTGATAAACAGTCTGCTCAAGGCACATCAATCATACTTCCTTCCCAGGCTATATTGTATTTTTCATGAAGTGAACTTCAATGACTCTGCACATTTGTGTGTTTGATATTGCGGTATCTTAAGCAGCATCTTTTCTGTTGTAGTGGCTGTAATGCAGTGTGCAGCTTGGTGCCACATATTGTACCAGGCACCAATAACCAGAAGCCTTCGCTTCTGCAGAAACTAGTGATCATATTTTCTTCTCTAGCCAGGTGAGAATGTGACTGATACAATCTCCGTTCCTGGACCTCAGAATGTCTTTTTTCTCTCAAAGGAAAGATGTTTCTATAACATAAAAATCTGTTGTGGAAGATGGTCAAAAGCGAGTTACAACATGAGTCTGCTTTATAGAATACTGTTCTGAAGGGATACTCTGCATCAATATAATTGAGAAGCATATTTGGCTAAAACCAACTAAAATATAGACTGTATAATCTACATTCTCACTGTTTTTCTTAATGTGCATTTCAGCTTATTACAGTATAAATCACTTCTCAATTGCTTTGAGCTGAAACAATGCATCTGAGCTTGGGTTAAAAGCCTGTAAGTGCTTCTTTTCTTGAACAAAGTAAAATC
This sequence comes from Numenius arquata, assembly GCF_964106895.1. NCBI lineage: Eukaryota > Metazoa > Chordata > Aves > Charadriiformes > Scolopacidae > Numenius > Numenius arquata. Next base: position 45,166,833 of record NC_133583.1, read on the forward strand.
AGGTTACATTAATAGAAGTATTAATTAATTTGCCCTCATTTATTCAGTAGAATTAGCATTATTGAAAAGCCTTTACCATCTTCAAGTACGGTTAAAGTGTGTGCAGCTTTAGTGACAGAGTTTCATCTGTAACACCTAGTGATGTGTCAGATAGTGTAGAAAATTATTGTCCAATTCGGAAACCTGAGACATTACTGAGAAATGCTGTGGGGTGCGTTATAATGAAAATACCAATCCACATTAGCCATGGTTGCCATAAGCAAAAATCTTAATATCTTGGCCAAACCTACTTAAGGTTCATGTAATAAACTCACATTCCTAATTTTATTAGGGATGTGCCAAGTTAAGCACTTTGCTGGCCTTTGGACAGATTTATAGCTTGACTTCTGCTGAATTAGTGTTGACTGACAAGAAGGCATTGTTTTATAGGATGCTATTTAAATAAAAACCTGCAGGGTATTTCTGTAATGTTGTCACTTCAAGTCCGAACTGGAAAAAAGAAATGTGTATTAAGGAGGAATCTTCATTATCTTTCACAAGTTTAATCTAAGGCTGTCAAAAGCTTCCTTATAAGGTAAGACATTGTAATGCATGGGGACAAGCCTCATCTTTGTTCCAGGTTTTAGCATGAAAGCAGTCTATTGAACTTACTGGATACTGGGGAGGAAAAAAATTCCTATTCACTTTTACTTGGCAGAGTTGTGTGTAAAGAAAAGACTGTGATCCCCTTTCCCTGTGAATATCAGAATGGCAGCTGATGATAGCCCTTTTACTTTGTAACTTTATTACGCATGTATTACTTGTTCCTGGCAAAATGTGTCATCTTGTATGTATTCACTGGCTGTCCTGGGCCGACAAACATGATGACATTTTCATATGTAAAGCAGTCTGGTTACAGATTAAAAAATTGTTCTTCATTTAAAAAAATGTTGGTTGGTGGAACAGTCCTTCCCCTTTATAAAATAAATAAATTATTTAAAAAAAAGAGGCGGGGGGAGGGAAACTGCATCTTCTAGAGTTAAAATTGGGCTGTGTGTAACTGTTATGTCTCAGAGCAAAATATTGACCCAAATATCGATAAAATTAATCTGACCCTTCAGTCTTCCCTTGCCATATATTTTTAAGTTTATGGGAAGGACCATGCAGCCAGGACACCTGTATTACTATGAAGAAATTACTCAGTGTCTTATCTGTGGTCACAAACTTGTATAGCTGAGTTGACCATTTGTAAAAGGAGGGGAGTTATTCCTGCCTCTCTGAGGGACTGGAATTTGCAAGGAATGGATATGACTGAAGTATTTTATAGAGCTTCAGAACTATCATCTGATCAGTAGAAAGCCTTACTTTTTACAATTAAATTATGAAATATTTGAAGGGAGTATAATTAGCACCAAAATGTCCTTATTTTGTGCATAATACAAACCATATGATGTAAGGAAACAGTTTCACTGGAGAGAATGACAAAAGTCAGGGATCTGTGTTATAACTTATCAAGAATACATAGAGTTACATATGAAAGATTACACAATAGATTTGCTTTAGGGAAAGAGATATTGTACATACTGATTAAAGTCTACGTAAATCAAATATTGGAAACATGCCAGTCATACCTACCAGTGCCACTCATGCAATGGATCTCAGATACGTCTCACTGATTTTTCGTAAGCTTTTTGTTAGCTATTACATACTCTCACCCTGTCAGCTGCTCAATCCAGCAAGAGTAAGGTGGGAGACTGAAATAATGAGAATTCAGCAACAAAATCAGCATGTGAGTTCTGACTAGTAGAAGAGCAGTTTAGGAATAACTGATGTCAGTGTAGTTTGAATTCAGGCAGAGAATTTATTGGACTGTTTCTCACCTGTTTAAATGTAAATTTAATATGACAAAGAGTGTCCCTCACACATTATTTGGTCATCATTATGTATTGCTTATAAAGCTCCATCATTGTGCGTGGTACTTTATCAAGGTAGTTTACTTAAAAGGTTCTACTTGGAGGTGACGAGTGCAATTATGTAAGGTTTACAGAGCCTTATTCCACAAAAGGTTGGCATATGCACTACAGCATTCGTATGACTGCTGATCATTGATGGAGCCATTACAGTGTTACGTCACTATTACAAGGTTGACATAGGAATGTACCTAAACACCTCTTCATTAATGTAATTTTCACAGCAGGTGATAGTGTAACTGGGTTAAGAATCTGCTTTAAATTATTCTTATTCATAATTGAACTTCTCCATAAAAGAACACCACATATGTTTTTATCAGCATTTTGAACTAGAAAAAGTGATGGAGAAAGAGCATCTTAGATTATTTTTTTTAATTTTATTTTTATGTGTCTAAGTGTAATTTAAATATCAAACAAACCTGCTGTTGAGGGCAGCAATTAATAGACAAGGTGTTACCTGTTTGATCTGTGGGTCCTTATCCTTCTCCTAGTTCAATCAATGGTAGTTTAATTGGGAGCAGCATTGCATGCTAGTGTGAATATTTTCTTATCTTCCAATAATATGTCAGGAGGCGTGTCTGGATAAGTGGTCAAGAGTAAGTCTGAGCTTTGTGAGATAGCACTGGGTGTGTTCATTGGTTTGGATGTTGGAAGGATCACAAACTTACACATAGCACAGTTTCATGTTGGTGGGGAAGCCACCTCTTCCTTCTGTACATCAGAGGATAGTGCATACTTCTTTTGTTTATGTGCCAGTTAATGTATTCCATTGGCAGAGGTACTTCGCTCCTCAGGTCTGTAGCTGCCAATTCAGCTTTAATTAATAAACATCAAACTAAACTCCCAACCTCACAAATCCGTCCCTGACAACTTCACACCCTATTAAACCCTAACTTTCTTGCACCTTAAAAATACTTCTTTCCACAATACAGTACTTCATTATGGATATATGCACCACTGTTAGTAGAGTCTAAAACCTGCTTAGTCTAAGAAATCTGGGGTTTCCCCTAAAATGAATTCAGAAACATTCAGTAGTAGAGACTTAAATTAAGACAATAAAAGAATTACTATCCTTTAAATGTATGCACATGTGCCTGTATAACTGAAACCTGTGCACAAAGTTGGGTACTTGTCGCATAATTGTTTGGTTTTGCAACTTAAATGTGTATTTGTACATTGCTACCTTCACTGCTTCTAAAATGTTAACCTCTTTATATTTGTGTTCCACACTGCTATGCATTACTTCCTTTTAATGTGAAGAAAGCTGTATCTTTTTTGTCAAATGTGAAATAACCACCTATGTGATACTACATTGAAATCTGGACGGTAAAGGACAATTAGAAGCTGTGTGCAAAGCAGATCCAAGCTCTGTTGGATCTCATGTCATTCTTTCCATCAATTTCAGGAGAAGGTAGATCAGGCTTAGTGAGAGAGAGGAGGAGACAGGGATCAAGGATGAAAGGAGAGCTCTTCTCCAGAATGCTGCGGAAATCTGAAAGCAGTTCCAAGTGCTTGCTGTTGAATCTCCTGGAGTTTGGTGATATTTCAAAAAAATTGCTATATATCAAATTTGCAGCATAAACTTCCATATGGGTTTAGAAGCTGCCAGCTCAAGGAAAATGTGTGCGAAGCAGGTCCTGGGTTACAGGACTCACATTCTTATTGCCTGTGCTACTTCTGCTTTTAGCCGGGGTCTCTAGATTAAAATGCATCAACACCCTGGGAGTAAAGAACAGAAATTAATCACCGAAACATCAGGCTATGATTACACATGCTTTTTTTATTTCTCCTTTTACACCCTTCTCTCTTTTATGCTGATTGTGCTTTGACAGGAGAACTAGAGCACAGCAATGTCCAGAATATTCTTGCACAGCCTGGCGGTTAGTACATAGCTGCGAGAGCTGGGAAATTGGGGTGGCCCTGGAAGAAAAGGGCCAATAACTGGGAGTCTACCATTTTCCATCTGACTGGATTTTGTGAAAGAGGAGCTGGCCTGTTTTTTCTGCCCTTGGGTAGAAGCCTGCCCCTGAAAAAGAGATGGCTTTTTTTATTTGCTTTCAGGCCTGGGACGTATAGCAGGTCTGACTATGTTATTCTGAAGGGTGAAACCAAAATCCCACATCCAAAATCACCAGTCTTCTTGCAAAACAAAGTGGTGGTGAAGCCTTGTATCGATTCATGTTTTTATTTCTAAGGGACGCTTCTGATCTTCTATTTTTGTGGGTTGTATTAAACATGGTTTTGATTTGGATTCAAACTTCAATTCATTTTGATAAACATAACGTCAGCTAGTCTTCCTTGCACATTTCTTGGAGTGCTTTTGTTTTCCCAACAGGTATATGGCCTAGCTTTGCACAATCTATTAGCCTCCCACTTCTTTCATCTGGCCCATTAAATTTGCTTTTTTTCCCTGCAGTCTGAAGATGCTCTTGCACAAGTGATGCCATCTCTAATCCTATTTTTCATTTGTATCATGGATGTTGCTAACCACTCTTTAAATAAAAATACAACATGATTCTAATATGCTAAGCAGCTCCACGGATAACCATATAATTTCAAAATGATACTGATTTTGTTTATATGCAACATAATCTTTTACAGTTCTTAGTCTTTATTTGAAGCATTGCAAAATGGATTTTTATGAAAGGTATTATAAAGGACTCCTTGTTTTTTCATAAAAGATTTGAACATTAACTGATCAGAGTTCAGATAAATAGTCTTTACTCTCCATTAAAATATTAAAAAGCCTTTGGTAGGAAACTGGCATAAAGATCCTTCATTCTTGTTTAATGAACACTTGTTGGCAAGTATAACACTTTAATAGCTTTGCAGAATGAATTTTGTGTGAGCATCCTCCATTTCCCTGTCAGACACTTGTCCAGGTGCTGGGAATTTATTGGGGGAAGCATATTTTTACTCATTAGTTCTGTATTTGATTACAGAACAGTAAAATATGAACCACTAAGTCCCCGAGGCATAGCTGTGTACATTGAGATTAGTAATTGCATGTCATCGTGTTTTCCATTGGAATTTATATGGACAGATAGGATAGGTGCTTCTTAAGTAGGTTTAAAAGCAAAGCAAATTTGTATTTAATCTTTTTTGCAGGCATATTTTCCCTAATGGAGTAAAGGTTAGGCTAGATGATACATTTTAAATATGGTTTTAATTTATTTTTCTCTCTTTTTTTTTTGCCTTTGTTGAAGTATGAGGTTTTCTTTCTGACAGACTAAAGGAAATATATTGTAGCTGAAAAATTTGACTCTGTATGTGCTAATAAAAACAGAAGGAAAGAATTGTGGTGTTTTCAGCAATGGGTGTTTCTGAATATATGTTTATACACAATATGTAGACAATATTTTTATTTTTAACCACCTTTTAATGCTTTAGGTAAGAATGAAAATCATGTAGCAGCTCTAAGGACAAATTTGATTCGAACTGAATTTAAAAAATACCATTTTTTAATGTCTTCAGTATGCCCGTTCTTCAAGAACAGCTAAAATTCCATATAAAATTTTGCACATTAAGAAAACCCTTAAAATAAAAATGAAACTGGTAAAAAAAATTAATAGATTTGAAACATTATCTACTTTTGGATCATGTTGAAGGGTTAAATAATGCCAAACATGCCGTACTCTCCTGTATAAAAGTGCTCATAAATGCGTTTTCCAAAACTGAATCTAATGAGGTACTTAATAGTCACAAAACTGGCACATTTGATAATTAATGTTCCTTACTGAATTTTTGCTGATGCAGTATGGTCTTAAACAGAGAGAAATGTTAACTCAACATGTGCTTGAACCATCAGCTATTTGGAAACTTCCCCTTTATTGATGTGAAATACCTGTGTATGAGCGCTTAGCAAGAGGCCTTCGTTAGCACACCTTCACCTTAGTGTGAGAACTTCAATTGTCAGAATTTCTGGTGTATGGGGCACCTATGTGCAAGGCATGCAGTATTGGGATTGTGTTCTACAGGGAACCAATTATTGTGCCCCACTGGCAAATGCAGAAATATTTCCATTTCCAGTCATTGAGTAAATCATCATTAAGCTGAACTCCCACACTAACATTATAAGCAGTCTCCTGTTCAGGAGTACGTCGTGTGACCCCTGAACAGGGGACTGCAGAAACAGGGCACAGAGTTACTGTGCCACCACATTGGTGGCTCGTCAGTCACAGTAGCTGATTGAACTTGCATTGGCCCACATTGTGCCCATCCATTGCTAGTGCCATGTACCTGTTTGATCAAAATGGTTGAAGGATGATGAGAATAAGATGTAATTTGTGCAAAAGTAGAGATTTACAGGGCCTAAGATTTAAAAGTGTCTATTTAAAACTAGAATGAGAAGACCGTATCTTAACAATGTAGGAAAAATGCAATGAAAATAAGTAAGTTTTTAAGTTTGAGAAATAAATGTTGAGAATAGGTAGTAAATAACTTTTTTCTTTCTTTTTCACAATCATGTTCTATGGCAGTAGTGGCAGGCTATTTCTTTGCTAGTAAATTCCCACTGATTTCACAGTACACATATTGAATATAGTATATGTTACAAAGCTGAGATTCAGGGGATTTTGAGGGAGAAAGAAATGTTGAAGGGTAATTGGAGCCACACAGGGAGAGTGGAGGAGGGATCAGGGAAGAAAAAGAAGGCTCAGAGAGGATTGTAGAGGCTCTGGGGAAGCTGAAAGTGGATCAAAACAGGACAAATGGAGGTAGAAAGGATCAAAATGCCAGGGAGAAGGAAAAAAGAGGAATGGAACTATATAGGAGTTCAGAGAAAAATGTATGATCAGACAGGATCAGACCAATTTTGTACTAGCTGACACAAGGTCAGAGGAGCAGGAAGTAAGGCGAGCTGGAAGAGGTATTTGGATCCTAAGTATATGGAGGAGGAAGTAAAAGAGAAGCAGAGAAAGAATGGGAGCCAAATGAGAAGAGCAAATATTAGAGCTGCATGAGGGATACAGCAGAAGTCAGGGTATCAGAAAAGCTGAGTGGGGATCAGAGAAGAATTACATGAAGAACTATCAGGAAAGCCAGGAGTAGGTCAGAGAAGCTTACAGAGATTTGGTCAGAGTGGCCAGGGGGGCAGAATGATGTGACATATTAGCCTATTGCTCAGCAATCTGCAATTAGTTCAAAAGTCCTTACGGAGCATCTCAAAGGGTAGAAATACCAAGAATATTAGCATGTTGTTATATGGCAGACTTGATTTATTAGCAGAAACAAGACTCTTACCTAATTTATCTTCTGTGAAGATTTGGCTTATTGGATGTTGTCCTGGCTGCCGCTTCAGAATCCAGCAGGGATTTCTCAGGACAGCTGCAGTCATAAGGCACAACCTAGGGATTTTGGACAGATTTCCTTCTGAACATCCCAGCATCTGAAGGCTTATGGCAGGGCCTAGGTGTTATTTTAACAATTCATCTAAAAAAATAAACTGATGTCTTGAAGCAGGTAGATCTTCTGTGGAAGTCTTTGTGCAGGTGAATTTTACCTGAAGAACACTCTTTAATAAATGCTTGCTATTGTGGACTACAGTAGCATGGGTACTATAACCCTACCTTGGTATAGTGAATGTGCTGCTGCCTATCCTGGCTTCTATGCAGACTTTGTCACTAAGCCACAAAGGTTGTTCATTTCATATTAGTTCGCTTTGTTATAGCTAATATGGGATAACTAAAGAAACATTGAGGTGCTGGAGGGTGTTCAAAGAAGAGCAACGAAGCTGGTGAAGGGTCTAGAACACAAGTCTTATGAGGAGCGGCTGAGGGAACTGGAGTTGTTCACCCTTGAGAAAAGGAGGTTCCGGGGAGACCTTATTGATGTCTACAACTACCTGAAAGGAGGTTGTAGCGAGGTGGGGGATGGTCTCTTCTCCCAAGTAATGAGCGATAGGACAAGACGAAATGGCCTCAGATTGTACCAGGGGAAGCTTAGATTGGATATTAGGAAAAATTACTTCACCGAAAGGTTTGTCAAGTAGTGGAACAGGCTGCCCAGGGAAGTGGTTGAGTCACCATCCCTGGAGGTGTTTAAAATACATGTAGATGTGGTGCTTAGGGACATGGTTTGATGGTGGACTTGGCAGTACCAGGTTAACGGTTAGACCTGATGATCTTAAAAGTCTTTTCCAACCTAAATGATTCTGTGATTCTATGATAATTCTAGCAGATGCCATCACATAGTGTAGGTTTGTGAGGCCTCCCAGCACACAGCAAAGAACCTTTTTGAGAGGAGAGCATTCTGAGAACATGCATTCTCATTTTGTCCTATTCATCCCCACTTGAAACCAAACTGAATGCCATTAATTATCACTTCAGGTAGTAAATCAGTTTCTCATTCGTGAAAGGAATCCTTCACCTTGATTCTCTTTTTGTTTCTATAGCCAGAGGGCTATTACAGATGATACTGAACTCATAAGAATAATTTTAGTGTTAATCCAGCACAAAGCATATTATAAATGGATAACCCTGTTTTCTTAAAAAGCTGTGAATAACTGTGGCTTTAAATTCAGTGATTCTCCTCTGTCCTCCTCCCTCCAACTCTAAAACTCTAAAAACAGAATCTTACTTTAAAGTCAAGGCAATGTGCTGATTGACTGTACTGACATAGTTGTGTTAATGACAAGACACTGAGACTACATTGTTAGATATGTAGCTTATCATCACTATTTATTTGGCTCTGTTCTGCCAAGCTTGAGTTATACTTCTTATACATTGTTGTTTCAGTCAGTCACTCGAACTGCTTCACTGTTGAAATAACATTTTTTACAAGTCCTTTAGCTGTAGTTCAAGAGAAGGAATTCTTCCACAGCATCATAAAACAGGGTTCAAAGTTTGTCTTCACCAAAAGGCTCAAAGTTTGAGCACTTAGAAAATGAATTCTTTGATCAGTAAAAGGATTAGTGAAACTATTTTCTTTTCTCCTCTTTCTTTTTTTTTTTAATACCTGGACCCATTTTTTCTCTCAAGTTAATGGCAATAGTGCATTTTAATCTACAAAATATCTCTCCTGTATGGTCACAACTGAGCTCCTGCAGGTATCATCTCAAACTTTTAAAATGTCCTGTTGTTTAATGGAAATCATACAATGGGAAATGCAGACATTTTTATGCTATGTTGCTTCTGTGAGTCGCCAAGGTTTCGGCTTGTATTTCCTTATAGATTATGTTTCACTGTGTAGTTGTGAATCTCCTGGCAGTCCTTTAGTGAATGCTTGATGTGAATGTAGTTTAGTTCAACCAATAGTAACGTTAAAGCAATACTATGATCATGGGAGGTATCAAAAATGATTTAAATTAAACTCAGTATCATTCTTCCCTAGCTCATTCTATTGTAAGAGAAGCATCATCAGTAAAAGGTGAGCAGCAAATAAAATATAACAGAAGTCGTAAAAGGGATGCACTTATTTAGGGATGGAAGCCATCTCAGGATTGCAATTATTCCACATTGTGTGTGGATGTACTTCTTTCTGACTAGTGCTAATTGGAGGCATGAAGCTCTTTCAGTCATCCTGATAAATTCAGCACTGAGGTGGTTTATTCAGCATATGCTTATTTTGCTTGTTTTTAGATCAAAATAGCAGATGAAGAGGTTAGTATCCTGAAAAAGAAAGTTTGGATTCAGACCTGCAGCTGCTGAAACTTTAAATTATCTCTTCCTTATACATTTGTCAATATCCTGGCATGTTCATTATAGCACAATTGTTGTTCCTTGGAGAGGGCTGTACTTCCTCTATTAGTGATTTTAAACTTGAAATAATAAAAAGATTGGGCAGACTTTGTCAAGACTTATTTATGTCCTGCAAGTGCAATTTTAAAAGGGATCCTTTATAACTATAATTTCCATGATGTTGCTGAGGAATCACAGAGGTGGTGATCTGCGTATAGTTAAATAACTTGTAAATTCAATACACATGTGAACTTTCTTAGGTGTGACTGGGAAATTCTACCACACAATTCTTTTCAGGAACTGGAACTTCTACAGGCTGTTTCAGTAGGAATAATCGTTTTATAGCAGCCATAAATATCTTGAACATAGTGTCAAATAGTTACAGAAATATCCTAAAAACATTATGGGTTGCTGCTACCATCAAATAATTACGGAAATATCCTAAAAAACATTATGGGTTGCTGCTACCATCATCGGGAGAGAAAAATTTACATTTGTGATGGGACTGATAGCAGTCAAACTTCAGTCACTGCTGTCACTGACTGTGAAGTAGCCAGTTATGATGCAACGTGTATATGCATTTGGAATCACGGTCTAACTTGCGAAGTCATTGTATTTGACTTGCATGAAATGAAGTATTAGTAATACTGACTCAATACATATGACTATCATGTGACAATTTTATTTTCTTATTTTTATGTAACATTCTGACTGTGTAGGAATCAAAAAGCTTGTCAAGTTGTTCTGCAAAATTTCTAGGGTAATGAATCAGTTCGGTTATATTCTCATTCTGTGATAGTATTGAGAAATTATAAAATTATACAGCCTTCTGTCTCTCTGTCTTTGACATGCACCCCAGGTGTATGGTGTGTGCACTATATAGATATTTTTTTGTCCATTGTGTGTGGTGGACCATACACAGATGCACGTACTTACAATGTTTGCTATTTTGCCAAAGAAGCTACTCATCATGACCTATTGCACTGGAGAGTTTTGAAAGGCTACTGTATGCATCCTTTGCTGTTTTCTTGAGTAGCCATTGGCTTTCTGTACAAAGTTAAAATCCTAGTTTGAACTTATGCAGACAAAGGGAAGTGTTATCTATAGTGTTGGTGCAGCCTGTTTTAGGGGTAGAAGTAGGCTGCAAAGTTGAAAATAGAATTTTAATTACTCCAAACCATCAGGTGCATTGATCATGAGCAGTAAGTACAGGTTTAAGTGTGGATACTAATTTGAAGATGCACTGCAACTTTCTACCACATGGGATGCCAAAGATTTGAAAGATTAGGCCTTTGGGTTATCAGATCTTTGGGACAGTGAATGCGTCTCAGTCTCTTGTGTATTATGCAGACCTAACTCTGTACCTTAATTTTCATATGTATGTATGTATATTTTAACACGTAGCCTGTTTTCAGATCACCATTTGAAAGTTCAAACGTTAAAAATCTAGATATATATTTTGTAGCCTGAAACAGGCTGTTAACAGAGTATAGGTGGGATGTAATTGCTTCTCTAAAGAGAGCTACACTGGTGGCCCTTCTGGCTTGTTTGTTTTATTTTGTGTAAATGTGGGCTTCGGTCCTGAAAACACAAGTGCCCTACCTCTTTGCATACACATAGTTCCACTGAAGTCTGTGGGGCCGCTGATAATCATTAAATTAGCTCTCTGGTAAGTGTTTCCAGGCTTAGAGACTTGGATGGGGAAAAAAGGCAGTAAGAGCAGATTCTCATTTTTGACTTTTCATTAAATCATCCTGTGTGATTTCTGCTCATCCCCACAACATAGTTCTGTTTTTTTCTCCTCATTTAGATATATTGCTTTCAGTTCTGTTTGTTTTAAAGATGGAAGCTCTTTAAACCTTGGTAGTTATTTACTTTGGGTTCAATGTCCTTATGCAGGAACCACAGTCATATTTTTCCCTTGGAAAAAAAAAGGAATTAATTTTTCAATTTTGGACTAAGGGTTCATGTCAAAGATGAAAGAAAAAATAATTATTTGTAAGCCATTTTAAACATTGGCCATTAAAAAGGAAATTGGAACATGTCATGTCAAATATCTTGAGAGAGAGAGAGAAACGGAGAGAGGGAGTTGAGAGGCACATTCCTTGAAGTAGCTAGAGAGAGTCTCCTGGTGAAATGGAGGCATCCTGGGGATCACCGACTTTAATTAAGTAGAAATGATCAAGGCACCAGGGTACTTCCGGGGGATTAATGACTGACTGGGAGACTTGATGGCCTCAGGCAAAGCTGTAGGCCATTAACCCCAGCCAATCCTTCGTTTTTCAGGAAATGCCCTGTGCCAAGGTCATTTTTGCTATTATAGCTAAGGATGAATCTTTTTCGTAGTCTCATGAGAGTCATGGAGTCCATAATTTGTGTTGTTTTTTTTCCTCTTTTTAATGTCTGACTTATGACATATGGGGATATTTTCATTAGATTGCCTGTGCTGTAGTGAGAGAATAGCTTGATACAGTCCTGGTCCGAATTTTATGAAGATTAGTACACGAACAGCCCACATGCATATTAGCCAAATGAGTATCAAGGGATTAATCAATATCCCAAAAGCATGAGGAGGTTCAAGACTGTTGGTTTATTAAATTTTATCCCAAGAATAAAATTGCAGCCTTTAATAAAAGTTTTGTTAGTGAAAACAGTCTTGGATCTGAGTGGATGACTTGTGCTTCTAGCATTCTGTGGCAGAGTTTCAGAAGTTGTTGTATGGCTTTTTGCTTCCCTCTCACCATTGTTTTTCCCAGAGTCTGAAGGATCATGGAATGTATCAAAACTGCCCTCCTCCAGAACCATTTCTTTCATTTGGGAGAAGGTGCAACCAAGCAGTATGTTTTTACTACCAGCATCATCTGCCACTCGTCCCCTCTCAATGGTTCTTGGATTCTTCATGCCCAATAGCTATCCTGTCAAGGGCTTCCCAAGTTAGCTCCCTACACCATGAACAGGGACACAGAAAACGAAAATGTTGCCATGGATTGAAACCAAGCTTCAAAAAGCAAGGGAGCATTAATGTCCTCATCACACTGAGTCCCACCACACTGATATTAGATACTATTGAACACGTTGCAATTGGAGGAAAAAAAATCTAGAAATTATGGCCACTGCTGTAGGGTTCCCAGACTCCAGTGCCCTTATCTCAGTTTTACATCAGCAGATTCTTACTGAGCTGGGGACTTCAAGGTTGTGCATCCTGGGAGGTGAGCCAGCTAGCTAACCAGACCCTCAGCCCCACTTCTCACCACCCCCCCATCCCTCGTTTACTGGAAAAGCATCTTAGAAACAACTGCTAAAAATAGAATTGTTGATTAAAATAATTTAAACTAAAAAGCTTTTAAGCAATAGATCAAGCTCTTTAGCGTTATGAGCTAAAGGTAATTAGAAGCTGTCCACTTAATACTCTTGACACAGAATACTGTTGCAGCCACGTATAATTTTATTGCTTATCTACAGAGGTCAGAAGCAAGAAACAGACCCTGTGTCTCGTTTAAATACTTCTGCTTCAGCCACTGTTCCTATTCCATCTTATCTTGAATAGCTCATGCTGAAATCAATTCATAATATTTTGCTTGTTACACTTAAAGACGTTATCACCTATGAGGCATGGCTTAATAGTAACTTGGAAAACTCTAGCCAGCCTTCAGTACATTATACATTTTTCCTCAGCTCAGAAAGCAGTCTACCTGGAGAGGAGCCAGCAGGGCCAGCTCAGAGGAGGCTGTTGCAGCGGCAGACTGACAGATGCCTACTGTTACCTGCCTGGAGCAGCCCAGCGTCTGCCTGTCTCTCTGTCCCCTGTATTTGTCTTACCTTAATGGACATGTTCTCTTTCAGCATGGCAGATGCCAGCCTGATATATTCACTGTAGTCCATTGTTGATCTCTTACTCACTGTCCGTCTTCAGTCTTTATACATATATATACACATCTATTCACGTATAATATCCTGTATGCTTCCATAAAATCAAACTAGAGCCTTTTTCTAGTAACTACATGAAGGATTCTGATATAATGATGGCAGGCCATAAGGCCTAATAGTTTAGTTATTTTAAAAACTAATGGTGACTTATGCACTTGGTTTCTATCCAGATCTTTCTAGTTAATTGGTTAGATACATGCTGGATTTTGAATTATTATGTGTAACTACTGGTGGGGAAGGAAGAATGATTAGCACTGTTGCTATGCCTGCCATTTTTCTGGTTTCCAAGAGTAGAGAGGGAATCCTGGTCCTTTTGTTTGTTTGTTTCTGGAAGAGGAGAGGCAGTGAGTGCCTGTGCACTTCATAAAACCCATATGCAAGACCCTGAGTGAGTTTTCTTGCTATTTGTCTGGAGAGCCCGTGAGGATGCTCATTGCATTCCTTCATCTGACTCCATATCAGATGAGTAGGATGCTTGATTTTCCAGATCAGGGCTGTGGAAGGCAAATGTAAGGTTTTGTTAACTAGAGAAGTGATGGGTAAATACATGCTTCCACTTCACTTAGGGGGTAGAATAAATATGCACGTTACGAGGGAAAAAATAGTTGGATCAAGTAACTTGCCAGAACAGTTATGTTTTTAAGTTACCTTTAGTCTAGGAAGACCCAAAAGTTCTTCAGCTCATTTGCCTCCAATTGAAATGACACCTTTTGGAACAAAAGTTACGTCAGCAGCACCACTATATACAATGCTTTTTAAGAGGAAAAGTAAAAAATAACTTCTCCAGTTGAAACTGCAGGGGGAATTTTAGGTATGCAGGATGTAATTACCAGAACTGGAATTTGGCCAGGTCACTGTGATTAATTTAACACCCGTATTCTTGTTAAAATTGCCATGGATTTTTTTAATGATCAAAAGTGGTTAGGAGTGGACTTTGGCTTTCTGTTTCACCCACCAGAAATAAATGCAAAATACCAAGAAAATCAGCTCTGTTATTTGATTTGTATTCCACCAGCCATTGATGTGGAATTGGCTTATAAGCAATTCAAATAATAAACAATGTGTTTCAACTAGAATTTCATTTTTTTAAAAAAAAAATAAATTTTTGTGCTTTTACATTTTTTTTATATATATATAAAATTATATTTATTTGTTTTATGGCAGTAGGGTTTTTGTAAGCATAATACTATGGAGACACTGCTTTTGTGGAAAGCTCGTGTTTTTGTAGTTACCATTCCCCAGTACTGATATGAAGTCTAGTCACAGTAACATATGTATGGGTTGTATTTCTATATAGAAGTATGTTTAACATAAGCTGTGTTTATGAGTCACCTTATTCTGATGCACTGTAAAATACTCCCAAATCTCAGCATCAATACTACTTTCCTTTTTATGTATTTCTTAATTGATAACATGGATGAAAATGGGCATAATTTAGAGTTTCTCCACAATTGCCGTCAGTCAAAATGAGTCCCTTCAGACTAATGCTATAGAAGCAGAGGACTGATGAAAGCTATTGAGATGGAGTTTTCTCCTCCCAGCGCAATTGACTTCCACTTTCCCAGGCAGACTGACCCCTGCCAGCATAACTGACACTTGAAATCCCACAGCTAAGTTTTGTGGAACCAAAACTCTGACCCAGCAAGCAACATTTGAGCTTGAACTGGATACTAAGGATCAGTGGTTTATTTAAGAGATACATCCATTAATCACCTGTACCACCTACTCACATTTGCAATGTCTGTTCAAAAGAGGTATCTGTAGAAATGCTGTGAAGCACATTTTGCAATTTAGAACAGAAAGCAGAATGTAGCTTTTTCTCCTTAATATTCCAATGAGATTTGGTAGCTTAACCAGAGATGTAGTACAAAAGCATTTATGGTTCATGTTATATTAATACTGTGGCCTGATTATCAAAAACCATTACTCTTGGTTATCTTGTGCAGGCTGAACTGAGCTGCTCTAAGTCAGACAGACTGCCTGTACACAGTATGTTCCATGTTTATGATAAGAGTATTTTTTACGTAAAGAGGAATTTGTAAAATTATTTTCTTTTAACAACTGGATTTATTATAAATATGTGCACTCAGAACTGCTTTTCTGTGTGCAACAGAAAAGCATAAAGAAACTAGACAGTGAAAATGTCACTAACCTTTCCTGACTCTGTTTTCTAATGGATGGTTTTACTCTTGGTCAGACGTAGGGGTCTGAATTTTGAAACAGACACACTGTTTACTTCACCCTTGGCAGAGGAACAATAAGCTGCTTGCTTTTCTTCTCTGTTTTGTTTTGATTTGTTTTCTCTTTTAGTGATGTGCCTCATGGCTCCTTTTTTATTGTAATGATACTGTATTATATACCACAACATTTCCCTATGGAGTAAAGTCATTGTTTCAAAGTTCTTTGTAGAGATGCATGCATTTAGGATTTTTTCCCAGCAATGATTGCATTTGTTGTAACCTCTAATGCTAATGCTATTGTGGTTGACTTTTTTAATTTAGTGCTCCCTTACTGTGATACTTTCACAGGGCTTGTTTGTATTTGTAGAAAGAGAGTAAAAGAAAGAGCTTCTAATAAAGTATGGGCTTGGTCCCAATACTAATTTTCCTGTCCTGGTTATCTGTTTTTATTACACATGCTAGTCCGATAGGGATATGACAAATGCCATGTGCCCTTACTATCCAAAGCACATGGGGATAGGTTAATTCATATCTTCCAATGCAGCTCTGTAATTCTCTTGCAAACATAAATATAAGAAATACCTATATGGTGCTGTCTCTCTCTTCTTACACTGTCCTTACTTGAAGATTTTTCCAAACCCTTTGTTTCAGGCATTTGGTCTTTTCAGCATAAAGTCATTAGGGAAGCATTCCTGACAAATTGTTTGAAATATGGTCTCTTCTGCTATGTTTTCCTCTTCTCTTAGAGAAATTGTCTTGTTTATGTAGCCCTTTATATTTTAATTTGACAATCCTAAAAGTACAGGCTGT
>NC_133583.1:45188374-45300874 GCF_964106895.1 Numenius arquata
GCTAAAAAAAACCCACAACCCACCCCTTAGTAGAAAATACTTTGAGGGAAATTTATGACATCTACTTAGAAGCCAAATATTCACTTCATTTATAATTGTTTTTACATGACTGGAAGCAACTACATGCTCAGTTCCCTCCCATTGTCATTCTTTTCCTGCAAATCTGTCCTCATGCATTTGATTTTGAGTCAGGCTCTAGCTCAGACAGCAAAGTTACCAGCTCTGTCTGTACCTTCTCACCCCAGCAGCCATCTCCTTGTCATAAGCCTCATTAGAATTACAGTCTAGAGCAGGATTCTGCGACACAAAATCCTTCTCTGAGTCAGCACCTATGGCCATTACAAGGCCTACAACAGCTGCAATAATACCTCGGTGAGCCATTTTAACCTTTCAGAATAGCTGCACAACTGCCATTTACTTATACGCCACACTAACTCTAAATAGAACATATTATTTCTATAAACGCCATTAGTAAAATGACCAAATTATACAGAAACCAAAAGGTATGTTGTTAAGAATGCTGGGCAGATTTAATGTCAGAGGCTGGGGGGGCTGAGAAAACTGAACAGTTTAAGTTAAAACAACAGAGCACAATGGCATTTGAAGTAACACATTTATTTTTATTCATTAAGTGTTTTTCTGGCTAACTCATTAGAGACCCCACTTCATCTACTATCCATTTTTGTCAATGTAGAACTTTTAAAAGGAGTGATCTGTACAGATCCCCGCACATGTGTTTACCATATACCACGCATGATTGCAACCACTCACAACAAGGTAAATGGGGGAAACTATTCTGCTGGAGTCAGTGAAGTCACACTAGGCTAAATATGGTAGTTTGAAAAAATCTGAATCAGATCCATTGTTTACAGAATAACTTATTAGTATCTGTATGTTAAGGTTTTGTCAGGTGTTTCATTATAAATCCTCATTTTGGAAAGTTTAAAACTCCAGGGTAACATTGTTTTAAATTACAGGAGCATAGAATTGTACATAACTATAACACTTTCTTTTTTTTTTTTTAATCCTATACCTAAAAAATATCTTTATTCATTCAAATGAAGTTTGGCATGCAAGCAAGCCATAATGAAAAACAATTGCTTTTTTTTGGGGGGGGGGGGAGGGAGGGGAATAAATATATATTTTAATACAGAACAGTTATTTCATTTTTTAAACTGTTTACATATGCTTGGCAAACTGAACAGCCAGCATACTTACAAAAGCGGCCTTAGCAGGGAGCATGCCCAGAACCTGAATATAGTCTAAAACCTAAACAATGATATGAATAATCATAAGGCAAGCTGGTTCCATCCTCTCTGAATTTTAGCCCATGAAAAACCAATCTGCTCCTGTCAGAAGCCATAGAGAAGCATTTCCAGTTGAGACTGACTTTGCAGAAGTTGTCTTGGCTCAGCCGCTTGGAGGCTCCATTTTGAGTCCCCCACCAGAGCTGCCACCTGCAGACCACTGCGGCCCCTTCCCGTCTTGGCTGCAGAAATGTGCAAGATGCATGTGCAGCTCAGGCAAGTCTAAGCACTACATGGTAGACTGCTCTCTCGGGGAAGATAATGTGTGGCTACCAGCTGTCAAACCCAAAATTGCTCCGAGCCAAATTTGGTTTGGAGATTAATATTTAGGTGCCAGATAATTATGTTTAAGCTTTTAGGACTCCCTTTCCACAGCCATTGGACTTTGGAGGTATACCTGTATCTTTGTCATGATTTTATCTGGCTTTGCTATTCTAGACCATTCAATATTTCTTTAACATTCTTTCGTGAGTACTTTACTTAAATACTTATGATAGTAAGATGTTCATTGTGAATTTTTGTCTGATCTCCTGAAATTCAAATTCTGGTTTAAAAAATATCATGAACAGATATCAGTAGCTGCAATACTTTTTACTGGTTTTGTAGGTAAAAGCATAGGATTGTACATAGGTAGTATCCTTCCAAGCCTCAGGATCCCAAACACGTACCCTGAATCCATGCATTGCACGCATTTCAGTATGCCAAAAACATCAAGAGAAAAGCTGGCACATAAACTTTCAAGGGGAACTGTGCCCATTGTGCAACTTTCCCTGTTTCATTAATCCCAACCAAATTGTTCCTTGCCACTGGCAGTTCTTGCTTTTTGTTAGTTAAGAAACTGGTTTCCTAGAAAGTTGTGCATGAAGGCCTGTACGGTGCACTGCAATAACCACTGGCTCAGTTTGCTTTGTGATGTTATTGCATGATTAAATTAGTTTAAATACAAAAAGTTCAAATCAGTTGTCGACTTCAGGGAACTGACAGATGCAAGCGCATTTTCTGAGTAACTATTTGTTACACAGTAATGGTTTAACTTTAGAAATAAAACTTTCAGACCCAAACTGAGCCCTGTTAGTAATACAGATTTTGTCTAACATACATAATGAAACCAGCAAATTAGGTCCCATGGCCATAAACCTCACAGAGGGAAAGCAAACAGAGCATGAATCAAAAAGCTTTAGAAGGCAGTAAACTATCGGTAACTTATAAATTAAGGCCAAAAAATCGAAGTATCAAACAAGTTTGGCTGTTAAAATCTGTGCATTTAGAAGAAAAAGCTGAATTCAAAACAAAATATGGAAGTGTAAGACTCCTAATTTAAAATAAGAGGTCCAGGTCAATATAAACTGTGACAGAAACAGTTATCAAAAGTTAGATCAAATCTTGTTTTAACTCTTTCCCACTTTATCCTTCACTTGTGCAATTCATCAGGGCAGTACAGCACATACAGCATTGACACCTCCCATGCTGTGTTTTGCCCTCTGGAATTTTGAAGCATAATGTAAGCCTTCACTTTTAATTTCTTGACTCTGTCTGGTTTATACCTTAGCCTTTACTTTACTCAACTGCAGTTTTTGTATTTTGCTTTTTGTTTAAAAAAAAAAAAAATCTTTAAAAATCTTGGTTTTAAAATCCCCCAAATACCAGTTATTGACCTGATCATATAAGTATAAGCTTTAAACACACATATTGACCTAATTAAGTTAAAACCTATTTAGGGAGTTTTAAAATGTATTTTATTGCATCACGGTCTATAAGAACCTCATCATATCCATTCACATTTAGTTTGTTAAATACATGTTTATGCCTTTTTAAGCAGCCGTTGTGTGATTCCTTGGCAATAAATGTGGCTATACCATTGAAAAATTTGGCTTGTGGAGTTTCTGATCTAACAGATCACTAGAGCTGAGTATTCTGCATGCTTAATAACCTTTATTCCATGGATTTAAATCACGATGAAACAACGCAGTAAAGAATAACAAGAGATAAAATACAATAATTAAAAATGTATGTATGTCATTGAGCTTATATTTCAGCATTGACTTATTGAGTGCTTTCAAAAAGCAACTACCAAAAGTATCCAAGTCCACTTAATAGACTGAGGTCCTGCAAATGCTTTTTATTTATAGGTGTACATAACAAACTGTACAGCCAGTTCGTTACAGTTTGGGTGGGGGAGAGAGAGGGAATAGTGCCTTTTCAACTTAAAAACAACCAAAAGGATTTTGTCTTTGACAATTTGTAAAAAATGTTTGCTCTTAGGCTGAAAGCTTACATGCCAAGTTCCAGCTTGGAACTCATTTTTACAACTGAATTATAAAGGCCCTGAAAACAAGGGTTTCAAGCAAGAATGCTGACACAGCCTTAAATACAGTGGCAAGAAAGTAGAGAAAAGAGCACTGTAATGCATATAACTTGTTTTTTCTCATTATTGCTTTAAAAGAAGCAGCTTGTTGCCTACCCTTAGGCATCAGACAATGTTTAAAGCATGTCTCATCATACAGTCTTACTACCAGGTGTGTGGAAAAGGCTTCATACAGACCCTTTTCTGAAATGAAACCGGTAACTCTCAGGTAGAGGACACTGAATTATTTCCTCATTTTTAGTGGGATTTTTTAATCTGAGACATACAGGCTTACGTGGGTTGAAGGAAATAGAAAGGCACATAGCTTATGTCTCAGATTTTCTTTAAATCTTATTTTAGGCTATGGTCTGCCAGTAAAACTGAAACAAAAAAAAAAAAAAAAAAAAGCTGAGCTGCTCTTGCAGATTTAAAGTACAATGCAAATTACTAGAAGATGATGTGTAAGAATCTATATTGTTTTTGACTATATTTATGACCTGGCTTTTTAAGGTGGCTTATTAAGTGGTTTGCAGTGAAAACTGCCTGGAACGTGTGTTGCTGTAAGTGCGAGACTTTCTGCACTCTTTCATTAAGAAAAATATCTGATAGAGAATAGATTTTTTAAAGAGCTGAACTGAGTAAAGTACAAGCAGTTAAAACATGAAAATGCTTAAAAACTTTTTCAAAACCGTGCCAAAAGTTAACCAGTGAGGCAAAGCAAATTCAATGAACTGAAAGACCATAGGATGGCTACCTCCTTGTTGAACAAATCAATTTAATATACACTATACCAAGTCTTTACAATGCATAATGTTGTTTTTGTGTTGAAGCAGTGTTACATAACTGGAAAAATCCCTGGGAGGGTGCAGAGGCCAATTTAAGTTATGAGGTTTTTATAGCATCAGCAGCTACACTAAGCAACAATTCAGAAAATGTGAGATGTTAAAGGGAAGGGTGGGACAGGGCTCCACTGTTTTCAGTGCTGCTCAGGCTTGGGCTTTATTTCCACCTTAAAATCTTTACCTGGCCATGATCTGTTGTTCCATTACTGGAGGGCAAAAATGGGAGGAATTGTCTGGGCTAAATTGCAATTAGGCAGCCCTGAGAGAGGCTGGCACCAGTTAACTTGGGATATTGGAGTGAAAAGGCCCGTAATCAGCCTTCGGTCATGTAGAACAATGCATAAAATTAAATTGACATTAATGAATAATTGTGTAATGAAAATGGAAGAGGAGAGTTAATTGCATGTTACAGTGAGTGTAATGCCTAGATAACCTTGCATTTAATGCTATTCTTAGCCCTGCTGCCAAGACTTCTACAGAGCCTCTCTCTGCAGGAAGTCATTAAAGCTGTGAGTAGATAATGCAGGCTCAGTGAAACCTAAGTGGCAACAATATAACAAGAGTTTCTTTCAGACCTTAGTGTTTTCAGAAAAAAGGGGCATGTTGAGGTAATTTGTACACATCGGAATGAAAACAGGAAACTCAGAGCAATCTATTTGTAGTTTGTCCAGTTCCACAGAATTTTCAACTATTGTTGAAACCAAAGTCAATTCATATAATCAAAGACAAGACTAACCATCAGTGCTTGCAACACAGTAAGCATCCAGCTGTCCACAGCTAAAACTTTGTTTTGTTAATCACCTAGTACAGCAGAGGATACAAAACACTTGACCTCTTAGACATAAGACGACAGTGGGAGACATCTTCAGCGATATCCTATTGATACAGCTGGTTTGTGCTGATAAATAAGACTCCAGAAAAGTAGAATTAAGAAACTTGGTCCGATTTCTGTATCCTTGAAGATCACAAAGAATGACTGTTTATATCTGCATGAATATTTCCCAAAACATTTAATTCTCCATAAAACAAACTTTCTTCCCCATGTTTCTCATTATAGGATTTTTTAAATCAGATTTCAGAATTAGGTGTGTGTTTGTTTGTTTTTAACCTTATGAATGTCCTGGGAGAGTTTACTCCAACAGAGATACTTGGTTTTGCCTTAGGGACACTGGTTGCCACCATCATGATGTTGTATTGATTACAGTGGGATTGTCCTTCAACAATATCACCCTGCTTGTAATGTAGACTTGGCAGTCAGGAAGTTAAAAGGAGTAGAAGAAAGCTTGCCTCATGAAAATGAACCAACCTCAAAACAAACAATCAAAAATCCTGAAAAGTAAACATTTTCAATGTATATAATTTTGTAGTTGCCTAAACAATATATTTACATTTCCATTATTAAAAACTAAATAATTTTCCTAAAGTCAGTTGCTGACATTACCTCTGCATTATAATTCTTTTTGTTAAGACAAGTGTGAGTACTTAGTTCAGCAAAAAGATGGCTTTTTGTTTGGAAAAATGATTATTTACAGAAGCCTGTTCTCTGCTTGTGAACACTACACAAACTCGTCTACTTTGACTATGTGTATTCCGTAGATAGTTTATGTGTTACAAAGTGTTATAAAGAGAAGCATCCTGTTACATTTTAAGTATTGACTGAGACTTGACTAACTCATCATTTAAGTGAAATACGTGAGTCTCCATGAATAGGCTATTGACCTGCAGTCATCTTATCCACTCAGACTACCTCCAAGGAAAACAAGGAGCAGAATGCTACTTACTTGGATGATCTTGCCTCTTGGGAAAGCTGAAAACCTGCCATCCTAATTTTTGCAGTTCTGTCCTTATATTCTTTGGAAGTGGTACAGGGAGTTCATGTTACTACTAAGGGCAATATAAACCCATTGTTGGCTGGGATCCTGACTGCATGGATGTGAACATGAGACTTGACAGAAACTGTAGTGAGGAATTTCATGGGCTGTGGCTACATCTGAACCATGGCTGTAGACAGCCTTTAAAAAAAAAAAAAACAAAAACCAAAAACTGAACTCACCAGTGGTGCCATAGTCTTCCACTCAATTAGTTAATATTTCTCAGAAGCCTGTGGCTAAGAGGCAGGATGAACCACAAAGGTTTTTGTAAACAGCAAACTGTTAATAAATATTAGGTGGCAATGAGACTTGTCTGTGAAACTGAAAGGCAGCAATAAATTTGCAAATGAAATTATTTTTCCAGTCTATAACCTCACTGTAGTGTGGACTAATAACCTCACTGTAGTGTGTGGACCTCACTGTAACAAGGTAACATAGGTGAAGACCGTAACAGGTTTCAAGAAGGACTTAGGCATGAGTACAGGGCAGTAAGAACACGCACAATTAAAAGCAGTAACATTACTAGAAGCTAACAGCAACTCCCTGTTTTAGAAAGCCTTTCCACCGCTGCCTGGTCTTGGGCTTTTTGCAGCTTCCTCTGGGGTGGCTGGTACTGACCAGTACCAAAGGGGGCTCCTGGAGTGGCTGGAGTGCTGCTTTTTCTGACATTACCATTCCTTTGCCCCTATTTCATGAATTGGCTCCTTCACATAATACACCTCAGAAATACAAATCTGTTACTGCATAGTGTGGCCATCACTGTGTGAAAATGTCTGTCACTGATGCAGACCAGACAATTTGAACTGTGACATATTTTCTCAGTTGTTTTTATTGCAACAGTTGAGTTTTCACCTTTCTTGTAAGGCTGAGGAGCCCTTCAGCAGCTTCTTCCTGTCCCACCTAGCCAGTACATTCGGCAGATACTCTCTTCTCTGTCTGGGTAGAAGCACCTCTTGTTCACATCTGAGTAGAACCTCTCCTATTTTTGTGCGGTTACCTTTGCGTTTCCAGCAGACCCAAGCAGGGAGGTAGTAATAGCTTAGAACAAACCTTTTGATTGTTTTCTGTTAAGCTGTTGTGAATGATAGCAAATATACTTTTTCCGTTTTGCTTAACAGTTTGTACATTTATGATCCTTACATTTCTTTCTAGTTACCATGCTGTGTTTTGAATGTTATGGAAGTTGGCTTCACATAAAATGTAGCCAAAGTTTTTGAACTTAAGTGTCTAAATGTGATCATGGAAATAACTGATATGTTTATAATGAGAACAACTTTGAAAGCAATTCACTTACTGTTTCACAACTTGAGTGGACTATTCAGATTTTCTGGGTATGTGCTGAGTCATGCAATGCCCTGTTGGGTGCATTTGCTATACAATACTGGGGTGCTTACTATTAAGAATAGCAATGTAGCATATGCGATATGGTTGACGATATCCATGTACTACACAGTGGTCCGTGAGTAACAATGACAAATGCCAGTGGTAAATCAAAACTTGTGTGAGTACTTATATGTGCAAAAGAATGAGTGTAAAATGTTGCCTTGGTGTGGATCTTATTGCTTTCACAAGAGAGTGTGAACAGGGAGAGATGCAGACTGATCTAAATGGGGGCCATGCAGCCCTGTGACTGCAGTTGCATCGGGTGATATGGGCCCATGTACCACCTTAATCAATACTTGGGGGGAGCACAAATGTCTTCTCTCCTTTCCTTGCTCCCACAGATGCTAGAACATCCACACTCTGAGCGTGAAGCAACTAGGAATTTAGTTTAGCTGAATCCCATTTTAAACTTCAGTTGGAAATCAACTCCAAACTATCCCTGCTACTGGATTGTTATTTAGATTTCGAACTCGCATGTCTTCTTTCAGGTTCTACTAATACTTCACCTGCTGCTTAGTGTGATGCATTATACAAATGGCTTTTTTGTTAATTGCTCTGAGACATTTTTCCAACATGTGTCCCAGGCTCTATTCTTCATTCATCTTTCCATGGAATGAACAAGCTAGGAGAACTGTATTAATTTCCTTCCTTAAGCTGCCTAGCATGTGTTTTAAGCTGTTCAAACAACTGACCACAGAATTGTCACATCAGATCCTTTGAGACTGAAAGAGAGTGGAGAAGCAGCTGAACTTCAGCCTTCTGCTACTCTTCCCCTTCCATGGTAACTGCTATAAGGAAAATGGAGCAATGAAGTTACTTTTAAGTCCTTACCCTTTTTATCTCTTTAGGGAAGCACTAATTTTTTATTTTACTAAAATATTTAAATAATATAAATTATTAACTAATAATTAACTAATATAACTAATATAACTAATATAACTAAATAATATAAATTATTTACTAATAATTTTTTATTTTCATTTTCTGCATTCTTCTCTCCCAGATTCAAGGATTTTGTATAGTTTGGTAAGGTGGTGCTCTTTGCCTTAAAATATGTGGATGTGAGTCCATTGTTACTGTTTGCTTTGTGCTAGTACCAGTACGTTAGCCTCTGTGGATTTTGTTAATCCAGATTTACTTGTGTGAGAGTTGACTCAGACCCAGAACATGCCTCATGCAGTGCATTTTAAGGAAATGGGAATATGTTTTCATGAATTCTAGTTGAAGCTGAAATAGATGTTGGAGCTATAAAGACAATATGTGAATCTTCTAATAAAGCCCATAATTACATTGACTAGAATTCAGCAAAAACTGAACAATATTCAGCAGGAATCTAACATTTGGCAACTTTCTGGGTGGCATAAATCAGTATATTTAACAAATGTTAACAGCTTATTGTCTTCTTTGTATATTGTATTTGTATTACGGAATTAATCTGACAACTCACAGACACAGGGTTTTGCTGAATTGCTCAAAATTATGAGTCGTAATGGTCTTTTCCTAATTCACACACTATTCTGACCAGATGACTCCCCTGTTCCCTCTTTTGTTCAAGGCCTGTGGACTCTGCTGAAGGTCAAAACAAAGCAAAAGACCAGTCAAGTAAATTTGAGGAGTTGTATTAGAATAGGTTATAAAATAGGGGGTAAATGAGGCAATAGTGTTCCAAAGCACTGGAAAGAGTTTCAGAGCATGGCAGGTTTTTTTCTGTTGACACATTGCTATCAGGAGTGTAAGATTTGCTGAAGAAGACTGACTTGTTCATTCCTGGGCTCATTAAAATAAAGAAAATGAGGAGAAATCCATTTCCTTATATAGCTCTGTTTGACAAACATGTAAAGAGGATAAGGATCATTTGATCATAATCTGTAAGTATCTATCATGGGGAAAGGTATTTTGGGGAGAAGCTCTATAAGACAAGCAAGACAAACTATGAGATACAAGAAAGTTCAGTTTTTTAACAGTCAATGTAACTTTCCATTGCAACAGGTTAACAACACTTCTGGTGGGTTCCCTCTCACTAGAAAACATTCATTAACTGTAGAGTTTAATCTAGAAGTGTTATTCTAGAAGTTACATGCTAATTTTGGTAAAGTTGGTCTCAAAAGATGACCACTGAGTCCATGGCACACAGTGCTGACAGCACTAGTAACACTATTTGAAATGCAAACAGCTGTGGATGTACAGGTGCTGCAGGTTAAAAAGTGCCCCTGTCCCAGTTCTGCCACTGATTCCTCTGGAAAAAAGAGCAGGTTCCTCATGAAAGGAATCTTATATATTCTTACATGGAATATTTGTTTTTCTAGCAAGTCATTCTCTGTCTAGACACTGGCAGTAATATATTTTTTTTTATTACACGTTCTCTACTCTGGTTGGATAGTACTTTCTATGTTGCATGGACATATTTTTGGTGAAAAATATAATTAAGAGAGTAACTTTTGTCTGATGCGTAAAGAAAACTGAAGGAAAAGTATTGTTATACAGGTATTTTATTACAGAATTTATCAAACATCATAGAAGTGAAAGGAAATACAGATTTTGTTTCAGTTTCTCCTAGCTTTTACACAACTATGTTGATTTCCCAGAACTGACTAATCAATTAAATTTTCTGATCTTACTCATTTTTAATAGCTCTATTATTCACTGTATCAAAAAATCAAGACGATGATAAGATAATAATTTTCTCATGAAACTATGCAAGTTTCTGAATTAATTTAAAAGACCGAATCAAGACACACATTGGTATGATTGAGGGGCTAAAGCTGAATCTTTATTATTCAAGCTTGCTAAACCTATTTCAGTGGGACAAATGAATTACAGCTATAACTGGAACCAAAAGGAACAACTCACGCATAAGTGATTGGTTTCTGTGAACCTAAACGTTGCACATACCTTCCTACATTGAAATCAAGATTTTAGCTAGATTAATAAATGATACAAGATGATCAGAGGGCTGGAGCACCACTCCTATGAAGACAGGCTGAGAGAGTTGGGATTGTTCAGCCTGGAGAAGAGAAGGCTCTGGGGAGACCTTATAGCAGCCTTCCAGTACCTAAAAGGGGCCTACAGGAGAGATGGGGAGGGACTCTTTATCAATGAGTGTAGTGATAGGGTGAGGAGTAATGGTTTTAAACTGAAAGAAGGGAGGTTAGATTAGATATTAGGAAGGAATTCTTTACTCTGAGGGTGGTAAGACACTGGAACAGATTGCCCAGAGAAGCATCCCCTGCCTCATCCCTGGAGGTGTTCAAGACCAGGTTGGATGGGGCTTTGAGCAACCTGGTCTAGTGGGAGGTGTCCCCGCCCATGGCAGGGGGGTTAGAACTAGATGATCTTTAAGATTCCTTCCAACTCTAATTATTCTATGATTCTATGATAAGTAAATAAAGAGGTCATATAGTTGAATACTTGATTAGGTTAAGGAAATGCAAACTTTTCCTTAGGATAAATTTTTTTAGCTATGTGAAAGTTGATAATATACAGTGCTCACAATGACACTTCCTTCTTTCTGTAGAAATCTGTATATGCTTTAATCAATTTTTAAATACTTCGTATGTCTTTTACATGATATTTTAATTGCCTCGCTACAAAAAAAGTTAAGTATAGTATGTCATTATAGTAATCTCCTTTGAAACCAGTTTTTTTCATTTCACCTTGGTAAAGCAAAACTCTGATGTGTTTTCTCATAGCTTATCAGAATAAGGAATATGTTTTACATTGAACAAGGATGGCGATTTTCTAGGCTCTATGTGCATGATGGTGTAATCTTTATTTAATAATGAGAAAGGTTGGCTTTTTTGCTGTCATGCAGTTCCTACAAACTTACACCAATGATTAGTAGAGATTTTAATTGCAATGTTACAGGCAGCTGGAGATTGTTATTATCTCCTGAATCTGTAGCAATTATGTAGGATGCCGCAGCAGTGGTAATTTAAGAAGAATTCTTGTCATTATCTGCCTCACTTGGTCAAAAAAAAAGTGATGAGAGTGGTAGTGTTTCACACTGAGAAGATGCCTGTGGCTGGGTTGAGTGGACGTATGTTGTCTCAGGTTTAACCACTATAGCATGCTGATACTCTATGCACCTTGTCTTCTGTACCTGTTGAGATTGCTTGCATATCTGACTACACTCTAAGCCTGGCCAAATCTGTGTGTCTATGTGTATGAGGTTCTTCTCAGACTTCCCTTTTCTGTGATGAAATGCTGATAAAGTACTTCAGAATCAGCATCGTTATGCCCCTCACTGCTATGGATAAGCTGGTACCTATCCCTGGAGGTTTGGAAGATTCTTTCACATTAGTTACATTGACTGAAGTGAACACAGCTCATCTGTATTTGTTTAGATTGGAAAACGTGGTCAAATTTGTGTAAATTACTAATACCAACAGAGGGAGGACTACTACTGGTAGCTATTATTGGTAGCTCGAATGGTAGCTACTAATTGATTGCTATTTTGGCCTGGACAGTGATTTGGGACAATGAAGGCCACAGAGAGGGATCCTCTGACACTTGCTCTTACGTGGCTGTGCAGTTGCTCAGATTTTGACTCCACTTTCCTAACACCTCTGAATGTATCTCTGAATACCTCAGGTATCAACCATACCTGAAAAAAGCCCCACCCCTATTTTAATGCCACCTTTTATTCTGGTTACTTCAAGTAGGTTACTTCAGCACATGCCCCGGGAGCAACGAGTCTGAGATCTACCAGAGAGAAGTGTGTTTGAGAGTTAAGAAGGCCTTGCAGAGAAAGAAGTGCCCTCTCAGTATGTCTCCGTCTAAACAAGGACATTTTGTCCTTAATCTGAGTCAATATGTGAACTTGGAATAACAAGGTCTTAAGTATCCAGCACCTCCGAAGATTTAGAGCTCTATCACTTTGGGTCAATAGTTTAAGTTTCCTTGCATATATTCTTCTGTCTTTTCTACCTGTGAAATTGGGGAAATGAGATAAATCAAAAGATACTTCGTTAAACCCAAACATCTTATTAGTGTTTTCTTTCTCAAATAAACCAAAAAGAAGCTCTAATGGCCATACCCTGATTTTTCAGCTTGTTCTTCTGTAAAGTTTTATTACTCAGAAGGGAATTGAACAATTAGAAGTTTACAAAACTTTTTATTTTCTTATGTCATTTCTTGTGCATTGTCTCTTGCAAGCAAATTAAACAGATCTTTAGCTGGCAGTTGGCAGGATGACATAGGGATAGCAAAAGTATAATGAGAAAGGAGCTGCTGATTCAACTAGGTGGGGAAAGCTAGGATTGCACCATAAAACACATGATACCTCATAACACTATCTCATTTAAAGAGTAGTGTATCAGTTTAAAGCTATAACACACTGGTATACTACTTTAAAAACAACAACAAAAACCACAAAAACCCACACTCTAAAAGACATCTTCCAAAATTATGTGAAAACTCTTAACAGTATGAACTGTTGTGATCCAAGCTTCAGACAGAAAAATTCCTTTACTGATTAAAACTGTTGTTTACAAATATTTTTGTGATCTGTAGTCTTAAAAGAGGGCATATAAGGTAGGACATCCCAGCAGTACTCTTGGGAATCACCAACTGTGAACTGAAAATATTGCCTCTTAGCCAGTGCTGAAAAGAGGATGCAGTTTGTCTCAGGATGACTCCAGGATAGATGTTAAGTCTTTTCTCGTTCTCAGCTTAAGAGTCCTTTTTGTGTCCTATGGCTCATTTCCACATTTATGCCCTCCTTTCAGAGTTAGCATGTAGCCCTCATCCTGACATAAACTGCTGCATTTATGTCTCTCCACATTCAGAACTTTTTTGAGAATAACCTTGTCCCAAATGAGTCTCCAGCCTGGAAGACTGTCCACAAAATTGGGAATGAGAGCTGGACTTGAGCCACCCAGCAGCCTATAGGAGAGGAGCGTATAAGCCACATGGTCATCAGCTTCATGCACTGTCCATATTTCTTACCATCATTTGGAAACCCTGATCTAGCCAATTAGAGGATGGAGACGAATTGATAGCAAAGTATCAGAGAGAAAACTCTAGAGAAAATTCCCCAAGAGGAGACAGTATCAGAAAGTTTAAAGATGTCCTCTATCTCATTAAGTACTTTTTACCTGAGCTTAGCTAAGAACATCAATAGAGTGCTTATGAGGAACACTGGCACAATCATATATTACTTACGCAGGACGTATCTGTTTCCTGTCATATTTGTAGCTCTTAGATACTTAGCTCTATTGATAGACCCCACAGAATATAACTAGGGATTAATACAAGGACTATATAACTGCCATGGTGCCCAGTGGAATCTGTAACAACTTTATGTTAAGGAATGTGTATACCTTGTTGTCTTCATATAAATGACAAATGCTTTTTCCCCCCATCTCTGCTGTGCTTTAGCTGTGTCAATATTGAAATGTTTGCTCTGCATAGAGATTATTATTCCAGTTTGGAATTTTTATGAGACCTGGGCCCAGGCCTGACCTTTCTTACATGAATTCTGGCACTACCTTGCCATGAACACTTCCTAATTGCTGATTACAGCTTATCATTACAAGAAGACACTTATAACCAGGGAATTGAACCAGTATGTTTGAATCTGTTCTGGGTCAGATCCAGCTGTGATTGAAGCTGTTTCAGTTGAGCTATGATTCTAAGCCAGTGACAGTTTATTGCTCAGTTCACAGACTGTCAGCACAGGCCTTCAACAAGGGGAGGTGTTAACCTCTATCTCCTCCACCTCCATGAGCATCATTTTTAGTCCTGGACCTGTACTGGACGATTTTTTAATACCTTAAATGCTGCTGGTGAGAAAAAAGTTATGCTAGGAATACAGATGAGGCCGGCACTAGCCAGAGGAATGGGAATGACAGAAGGGTCAGCTTGTTGCCAGTTAAAGTCTTCTTTCTCTCCCTTGTGAAAACCCAAACCCATTACCTGCCTGCATGTATATCTCCCTGCCACTAGTTATAGTAGTGGTATTGCTGGAGGAAACTAAGGCTAGTGAACAACAACAATGTTTTCTTCCACAAGAAACAGGAGTCACAAGAAGCAGTTTACTTGGATCTCACCTTGGCAGGTAGTCCCTGAGGGTGGCTGGTTCCAGGGACAAAAGTTGTGACTGGTGGGTAGCGTGGCAAGGGAGGGGGAAGGACAGATGCAGGGCAGAGTGGTGGTTTTCAAAGGACTCTTAAAGGCAAGCTGTCCTCCTGTTGCACAGAACCTGCCAGGTGATGTCGCTTTTCAGCTGAATTGGTGTTCTGAGCTAGAAAGGTCTTTGTTTTGCTTCAGTTCCAGTTTGAGATCTGGGATCAGCAAAATTTCCAAAGTAACAGCTTACGTTTAGTTTCAGCTTTGGGAAATGTTTTGAACCACTTCACAGTTCAGGTTTAGTTTGACTTTTTCTGATAACCGAAGAATGATAAATACAACTTTCTTATTCAATCACTGATATTGATTTTAAACAAGAAACTGTAAAAATATGTCAGATGTGCTCTATTCTTTAATAAATTTTTATTTATAGTTAAAAAAGTCAACATCACAGATGATTTGATCATAGTGGAAGCCCCTGACTTTTGCCTCAGTGCTTTGAGAGGGTATTCATATAGTTCTTGGTACAAAAGCAAAGGCTTTGTGTGTTTTAGTTACTCTCTTGCCTCAGCCAAATTTCCAGTGGAGCAGCTTTGTTGCAAGGCATTCAGTTACATACAAGAGTCGGGGTGTGGTGTGCTGCTGTCCCTACATGCAGATCCTGTTTGAAAGTCAAGTGCTTCTGTGACCTGTGTGGTGTGCAAGGCCTGACCTATGCTTATGTTGTTTCAGCTTGTCTTACTAACTTTTGTCTCACTGCTAATGGTGCTGGTTCTCACCTGAGATGATGTGAGCGTTGTTCTAACCTTGGGACTAATACAATCAATTTATGGTTCTGATTTGGTTTTGATGTCTCCATAAACCAAACACAATCTTCTGGCTAATGAAATCTTAGGATTTGTGGGTGCCAGCAGCAGAAAGCTCATGGACATTTCACCCATTTTTTGTTATATATGACATCAGAGTTTTAAGCTGTGCTTTTGGAGACTCGATCATGGAATGGTTTGACAGCATCAGCAGTTTGGCAAATTTGCACCTTCTCCACTTGGATGTATATCTAATCATCTCTCTGGGAGGCTATTTCCAAGTACATTGTGGGGAAAAAATGATCAAACATTGTCTATTTTGGTTGCTTCCATGGGAGCAGTAAGAAAGCAAGGAAAGATGCACATCATCTTCTCTAGTGGAATTTTAAACTATATCTCATGGTCTGGAATGGGCAGGGGAGAGAGCAAGCTGTGAGCTGTTACTATGAACAGAACAAGTGTCCTTCATGGCTGATCAGCCATCAGCTGGAAGATTTTTAATCCCTTATTAACAACTGTTAGTAGTAAATGCTGCTTCCAAGGAAGGCAGGATGCTTACCACCTGTGCTCATGGTGGCATCATTAATTGGTACACAATTAACTGTGTCTCGCATTTGCTTATGCAGTCTTTTTTACCTTTTGCCACAGAGCTTTGCAGTATTGGCATGCTCTTTAACCCCAAGGATCACAATAGTAACTCCTTCTGCTTTTTCTCTCTTCTGTGCTGAGCTAAGAGATGTCTCGGTGCTGCTAACCTGCCCAAAATAGTCCTACATGCTGTCACTTCCAAGTCAGGTTCCTGCATTGTTCTCTGTACAAGAGCGCGTGATCTGCCAGTGTGGTAGCACAGGCCAGTTTGAACGTGTTCCACTTGCACAGCTCTGGCTTCATATCTGGGTCTGGATGGGATTCAAGCTGTTGGATTTAATTAGAAAGTTGTGTCTATTTTGGGGCCTACTTAATCGACTTAGCAATAGCCCTTGTACCTAGGCCCTGTCCTACTGTCAGCATAGGTGCCTCCTGATAAATCTCAAAGTGCGTTTTTGGTCACCAGAGAGCAGTTAAAATTAATATTTGATGGGTTTCATTATGTCATGCCACTGGCTGCTGCTGCAATAGGTACATTAAGAAAAAAGTGAAATAAGGTGCAGCAAGTCATCTAGTGTCAGCTAGGATTTCATGCCATATAGGGAGGAGTTCTACTATAGAAACTTACATCAAAAACATCTTTTCAAGTGCAGTTTATGCAGTTTTTGTTGCAGAATGTGTAAGAAATAATCACTGCAAGCATTTCATTTAATGTATATCTCTCTAAAAGCAGAAAAGTTTTGGAGTGTAAGGGACAGTTGCACTAAGTTTTTCTGAGTGATGCGGTTGGCTGGGAACCAGGAGACAGCACCGTTCCTTGCTGCTCGGCTGCCTGCGGTATCAGCTGGACCATGTGACTTCAATTCTCTGAGTACAGTTTCTCCATCTGTAAAATGAGAGCACTGCAGAGCAATTAAAATCTGTGGGTGAAGGGACTCGTAGGAGTTGCATGTTTTATGCTACAGTTAAGGTAACAGGCAATTGTACTGTAAGAAAACCTGTGCATCTAGAAATTATCTCTCTGTCATTCACACCTACTTCACCTCTCAAAAGGGTATCAAATACTCTCTTAACATCATTTTTAATGATCATCTACATAGGCAAAGATCTGTGTTGCATAATTCTCTCTTTGTCAGAATATAGGTCACCTAGCCAATGAAATTGCTATGACTATGAAAAAAGAGCAGTTTTATCCTCTCAGGGTTGAGTGTTGTGGGGTTTTTTCTTAAAAAAACCAGCTGGGCTGTAATCATATTTGAGAAGATCTCAGTGTCTGTAATTCTATCCAATAGCCAGAAGCTGGTCTGCGAAAGATACTGGTTTTTGCATACCTCTTGCATATAGCACCACTCAGTCTGCCTTAATCATCTCCTCCAGCTAAAAGATTTAAAGACAGTCTCCTGTCTTAAGAAAGTAGATATGTCAGAATGCCCCAACTTTCTTGTCTGCCTTGGTGGTGGGTTGGGAGGTCTGAGTATGAGCTGACACCACAGACACCTCTGTGTTACTGTATTACATTAAAAAAAAACAAAAAAAAAACCAAAAAAAAAACAACAAAAGAATTGTGGATTTTGATACCTGTTGTCGTTGATGCTAGTGCTAGGCACAGCGGCCTGTCATGACCAACTGAAAAGAAAGATTTCATACTTCGTTTTCTTACACATTTTATTTGTGGAGGTAGGTTTCTTGAATGTTAAAGAAAATTAAATCATGGCTCAAGATTTCTTTTCACCTTAGTGCCTGTGGGACACAGTGCAAACTATTTGTGGAGAAGAAATCATAATTCCCAGCCAGCTCTCCAATACTTTGTATCAAGCCTTCCTATTTTTCAGTGATGATGAAAAGTTTAATGTTGAATCTTGTTACAGTAGTTTGCAAAAGTGGCTGTCCTCGAGAAAACTTATGTCCTGCATTTTTCAAGTTTTTTTGCTTTATTCTGACAACTATAAGCATTTTATTTACAGCACTCTCCAAGCATATAGCACAATAGTTGCTTTAAGAGTTTTGAGGCTTATGTGTTAGTCTGCTTAATACAAAGTTCTGGAGACAGGTTATAATAAGTTAAATTGTGATGCTTTAGCAGTTATAGGCCATATTGAATCTTTTTTGTACTAGTGTGTAAAGGTCAGAGAAAATCTCTATTACTGTAGCCAAAGAAATACAAAATTTGTTCTCAGTAATTCTGCTGTAGAGACAACCTACCAAACAGGTAATAGAGAATGAAAGGCCATTTTATGATTTTGTTTCATGTTAAATTACTTGCAAAATTATATTAAGTTCAGTTACATGACAGGAAAAATGGTTCCTACTAATTTCAGTGTGACTCTTAGTGATCCATACCAGAGAGGCTGCCTAGACAGACAGACAGCTATGTGCAAGGCTTTCCACTGGTTACTTGAGCCACAGGTGTGTTTATCTGTTGCCAGTTTCTATTGGTGAGAGTTTCTGAAGGAGGACTTCAAAATCCCTGCTTTGATTTCAGAGAAAACAAACACATAAAAATTAGATCAGATTTGATCTTTCTTGGGTGAATATATAGTACCAAGTAGCTTCAAAATTCACGCTTGCAGTTTTTCACATCCCTTTGGTGTCCAAATATCTTGGTCTAACCACACCACATCTAAATCACAACTGAGAAAAAAGGGGTAATGGAAGGAACATGACAGCTGCACTCCCCCTGAGAGCCTGGTGTTGATCTGCGCTGGTCAAGTTGCTCCACATAATGTAAAGCAGAGGAAAGGGCACAGGTCTTGCACCAGGAGCCCATAGACTTCAGGAGTACTTTTTCCATTCAGAGATAGCCTCTGCCCTCAGGGCAAGGCTGACTGCCCTCAGTGAAGTCTCTTGTATGGAAGTAGAGAGAATAAAAGATGATGAAACTGATGCTACAACTCCACTGTGCACACAAGGTGACAAAAAGAAGAGAGTAGCACCAGGAATCTATCCTCTGATATGCCCAGGAAAATAACATATTTTTAACAAAACATTCATGGTATCCATTGTCAAGACTTTTTTCCAGGAATGGAAAACGAAGTTGTAAAATGAAATCATTTTATGAAGTGAAACCCCGGAGGATATACTTTGGAATAAATCCTTTCAAGTAAAGGGGGCTGTGTCGATGGAAGATGCTGCCCCACACTGAAACCATATCTAGGCAGCTGGCACAATACACAGCTCATTCACGGTGCCTTCTTTCCTAGAAGAGTTGCGTTCTGATGGACTACTAGGGAAAGCAATTTCCAGTCCTGTGCGATCTCTTTTTGAGAATGCTCTGTCCTCAGAAATAGTGGAAAGTTTATGGAAATTACAGTGGATGCAACCAAATAGTTAGTGCATGCACAATAAAGCAGTGATTGCAGGTACCAAGGAAAATTAGGCTCTCTATATCTCGTGTCACTCTTTGCAAGAGTAGATAATTCCAATTGCTGTCCTTGACTAAATCTGTGCTGCTGAGCATTTGTCCAGCTGGCTGCTGCCTTAAACCCCAGTGCTGGCTCCATTCCAATGGGGAAGCTATTTCCATAAGCATATAATTTATAAAGTGCTTTGGAATCCTTCAGGATGAAAGATGCTATGTAAATGTCATGCACTGTATTACATTCAAGACATTAATAACATTTTTTTCTGTTACTTCACCTATCAGATAAACTGAGGACAGAGAGCATGTTATGCACTTTTGGGCCAAGGCAGTTTTAAAAAGAAGCGTATATATTGTCCACAGAGCTAAGCTCTCCTTGATGCTGCTGATCAGGTGCTAAAGCAGCAAGTGCTTCCCTTCCCATTCATGTCAGATCAAAATTTGTACTTTTGGCATCATGTACAAGGCAAGACAGCAGCTAACTCCATTCCCCTGGAATCTGTGTTTTAGGGGGAGATTTAGTTCCCCCAGCCACTCATCTAGCCGATACAAATGCTGCCATCAGCTGCAAGTCTTGCAGGAGGCACAGTCCTGTTTTAAGGAAGCAGCCACGTGTTCTTTGCAGCATGTCCTATGCCCCCAGCAGCCTGTGTTGCTTGTTAGACTCCTGCAGAGGCAGAAACCCTGAGCAGGAGCCCCTTGTCAGCACAGAGCTTGTCCTTTGGGAAACTTGGCCCTTGAGTTTCAGGTGTTCTTACTGTAAACCTCCTCGAAATGAATAATGAAGGATTCTAGGTGAAGAAAATCTTTCCAGGTATACAATTATATTTATACCTATGCAGACTTCACT
Organism: Numenius arquata; assembly: GCF_964106895.1. NCBI lineage: Eukaryota > Metazoa > Chordata > Aves > Charadriiformes > Scolopacidae > Numenius > Numenius arquata. The sequence goes on from NC_133583.1 coordinate 45,208,792, forward strand.
GGATTTCTTATAAGTTCTTACAGCATTTTTTAATATTGTAGCTGTCTGTAGGATACTCTGAGAACTTCCTTTCTGGGATTTTTTTTGCTCAAAAGGAGAAGTGTATAGACAGAACAGAAAAATAAAACCATATTCATGAAGTTATCCAAACAAGAGGAGTCATTACTCCTCTTTTGGTTGTTAGGAGTTTATTTTAACCTCATAAAAGGTTGCCTGAGATTTTAAGTTTGGGGTGGAAGTATTGGTCAACTTTAATTCTCTGCAGTCTGCCTGCCATGTCCCTAGCTGTGGTATCGCTCTGCAGAACATCAAACGTCAGAGGGCAATGGTGACCTGTGTTGTTTTAATCTCAGACTAAACGGTTCTCTTGTTTTGTTTTAAAAATGAGTCCTTAACTTCTGTAAGCTCCATTCTTCTCCAGAGCTTTGCAGAAATAAAATACATTGAGGAGGAGGCATAATATGACAAAAGTAGTGGTTTTATTGAAAGAGAGCTTTGTGGTATTCTGCTTTTGAAATGTGTTTAACACAGAGTTTAAGGATTGGCAATTTGTTTAAAGAAATGGGTAAAATATTTAAAACCGCCACTTTATTTAAACTATTGTGCCTCCTTCAGTAAACATTCAGTACATGACTGAACCCTGTATGAACTTGTGCTTGTTGCTGTTTAAATAGATTCTGAGCTTAAATGAAAAGGGGCTGCTATTGAGAACAGGACAAAAAAGTTGCATGTGCATTTTTTTTATTTGCCCACACACAAGCTCTTACCCCCCAAAATACTGTGTTCACAGGATCTTTTATTAAAACGCCGTTTTTTTTTTTCCTGGGCCTCAAAGTACTAAACTGAAAGCAAGCTGTTAACAGAAATGAGTAATTATTGAAGCTCTAACAGGCAGCTTTCATTGAAGTTGATTACAGCAGCCATATAATCACTTTTACGGATGCTGTAATCACAGTAGCAGGGAATGCTTCACTTGGTTCTTATTGTTTTCGCTCAGGGTGGAGGTAGGGGGCCTGCAAGAAACCCATTTTACCACCTCAGTACAATTTCTGCTGTGAAGGAAATCTACACAGCACTGAATGAAGCAGAGAATCATTTATTCTTTCTTTATTAGCATTTTCTCCTCCCTCACATGAGAGTCTGTTGGAGTCAGGAAATTGCTGTTATTCAATATGCAAGCCAGAGGTTGTAATGACCATTTGGGAGGGTATGACCAACAATTACAGCCCTTAATGAATAGGAGTAATCTAGTTGAGACTAAACACTAGTAGCAACTCTGGTGCTGTCTCTGGTTAAATTAAAAGAACAGCAATGCAAAGGAAGTTAACAAGAATTAATTAGTTAGATCGAACTGAAAACCTACTCATTAGTGATGTTATAGGCAAAGTAAAAGCCTATCTTCAGTGCAATTAGGTAGACAAATGAATTGTACAACTGACTGATTCACACCTGCTAACAGCTAAGGGCTATAGCTGATACGTATGGGATCCACTTTTTACAGTTCATGCATACTTGCATAGTTTAATGGATCTTGCATTCCTGAATTAGCCTTCATTCCTTCACATTTCAGTCGTGTATTTGATCCAAACATTAAAGTGTTGCTTATAGATTCTGACACGATGCAGTCGTCTACAAGACGGCTTTTAGAAGGGTCCATAGAATTGTAACATCTGCTCAAACTGCGCTGCCATGCAGAAGGGGGCTCAGTTTGCAGATCTTTCTTGTTAATTTTTTTTAACTATTTAAGGATTAATGTACTTCACAGGCTCTCAATTGTATTGAAAGTGGACAAATAGGCAGAGAAAGATCATGTCAGCAGTTAAGAAAATAATCCCACGATTCAGGATTTTGACGCTTAAGTGAAGAAAAGAATTGGGAAGAAAAGGAAAAAAGGCAAAATCCTCAGAGCTGTGGAGTAGCCATTAGGCACCTGCAGGTCTCACTGTCAGCAGAGGATGCTGTATTTGCAGAGCAGTCTTGGGGATTCCTGAAATACAACCATGATCGCACTGATCAAAAGAGCACGAGGAGTATTTTTCCTTTCCTCATCCTGCATTTCCTTTTCCTGCTTATGACATTAGTCCTAGGCTTAGGCAATGCCATTGTGGGATCTGGGGAGCAGAACCAAACTGCAGTATCCAGCATACCCTCTCCTGTTCCTGCTGCCAAGAGGCTTGGGATTCAGAAGAGACAGAGGTTACTTTGTACACTGCATTTTTCAGGGGGCAAACTGAGAAGCTACACAGTGTACTCTGATCGCTCTTCCTGCTGGTATATTCTTCATTCCAGGGTCTTGGAATTTTCTACTTTGTTAATATTTCACAAAGACCCGCAGGTCTCTAATGCTCTGTGAGGCTGCCACAATTTCGAGTTCAACTCTATGTTAGGAAGAAACTCATTTACTTTATTGCCATGCACTCATGTTGTAGACTGAACTCTTTTGGCCCTGTTTTGACACAGAGTTTTGGTCTGACGTGCTTTTATTTGTGAGCAAGATTGCTCAAAAGCAAAGCAGACATGGTGGGAAGTGCATCTGAACCTCAAGTTTTTTGAACAGAGCCTCTTCTTTGTAATACGTTATAGTTTATTTTATTTTATTTTATTTATTTATTTTTTAACTGTCTATCTTAAGGAGAAAATTCCCATAAAGTCAGAGAGTTTGCACTGTAGAATAAATAGCCTCTCTGCCTTGGCCAGTTTCAGGCTCTTGTTTTCATTTTTAAAGGGGGAGTTTTGAATATAAAGTACTTGATTTAAAGATTTTTTATTAGATCTTAACAAATGACATCTCTTATTTACACACAAGAGACTAACTCCCTAAAAAGCTGCCTGGATATGTAAATCTACAAGTCTGATATACACATAAAATGGATTTTTTGGACTGAAAACCCAAGTAAATGTACCTATTACAACAGAAAGACCCCTTTGAGTCCTCTAAAAGCTTTTTTGGTGTATGGCTTCAATGTATGTTTATGGGATTTTTTTTAAAAAATGGAGCCAAATCCAGGTTTAGTATAATTCTTTATATGTGTGTATATATATATATATATATTTGTAACCCTAGCTTTCACCCAAAATTAGGGATAGATGCACTACCCTTGTGCTAAGGGGAGCTGTATTGATAAAGGTCACTGTTGCTTTCCCGTAGCTATTTTCATAGCAGGAGCAAAAGTCACCTCCACTAGAAAGAGGCATCTGAAGATGTTTGCAATGAAGCGAAACATTTCCCATGTCTTTTCAGTCCAGGCTCCATCTCACAAGGGGCTGAGACTTGGTGCAGGGCTGGGTCTCTGGGAAAAATCTCACCTTCCAGCAGCCTTTCCAGGCTCTAGCCCCTCCCTGGAAGGGCCCAGGGCATTAAAGTCGTGAGGAGCTGCAGGAAACCAAGGGTGCCTTCAGTGCCTTCCATCCTCAGGCCTTGTGGGTGCAGCCAAGCCGAGTGAGGGGTTCGAGCAAAACTCTTCTAAAGTTGCATGAGAGCATTTGAACCCAGTATGTTTCTTATGTTGGGACAAGGCTGTAGCCATTTGAAAGTGGCCAAATGGATTTTTATCAGGGTTTGTTTTTAATGAAGTTATTTCCTTGCTGACAGGCAGGTTTTAACCTTCTGGAAAGAGGGGTTTGTAATAGAAATGTTGACACAACCTCCCTCTAGGGGTGCAGTTGCATTGCTGCAATAATAGTGTGTGGGCAATACAGTAATAGGGCACTGACCCATAACTGACAAGAAGCAAGGCTCCAACTGCATTATAAAGGTCATTCTCTTATTTGTGAAAATGAAGTGGTGGTAGGTTTTTTTTTCTCTACTCCCTGAGTTTTCTGTTCTCTCTCCTTACTCACACCCTCACCCCAAATCCAAACACTTTATATTTTTAATTCACTAGAGTGTTGAAATTTTTAAGGCTATTTAAAAAAAACACTTAAGTACAGGGATTAACCCTAGCTCTTATACCAGCTAATCTTTGTTCAGCACAGGACACACAAAAACCCAGAAGGAAAGCCATTTTTGCAGTTTCTAGGTGGCCACCAAAGTATAGCTGGGGTAGTCTGAAGGTCGCTCTAAACTACACCCATTGGCAGTGGTGCTAATGGGGCATGCTGCATCCAGATGCAAAGAGAAAATGGCTCAGAATCTCTTTGGTGTCCACCCGATCTCTGTTGTCATCTTCAGTAGCATAGGGTAGGCCTGAAGCTACAAAAACTGTGAGCAGAGGAACTAAAAACCATTTGAACTCTGTATCACGGAATCACGGAATTGTCAGAGTTGGAAGGGACCTCTAGAGATCATCTAGTCCAACTCCCCTCTTGTACGAACAGCCTCTTCCAAGAAGAGTGACCTTCAGTGATTCTCTCACCTTATAACTTTTTCCTTTCAAACGTTTAGGAAGGAGCACTATACACAGCAGAGACCAAATGAAGGGGTCAATACGTGCTGCAGTCTGCCTGCATGACAGCATCGAGGTGCCTTCTAGTATCTGAGAACAGTAACCACAATAGTTGATGTCATGAGACTGATTAAAACTAACTGCCCTGCCTGTGAGGTAGAACATTAATTGAAAATGTGCAATTTGTACAATAGGCAGTAGTTAATTATCTGCTTCTTTGAACTGCTTGGTATTTGGGATGGCTCTGCCTATGGGGACCAGAGACAGGAAACAAAGACACAGGCAGTTTGAGAGGGTAGCTGATACCATTTAAATGGGTAGGAGCTGTTTAGAAAAGAAGTCTGTTTAATTCTTAGTACAATTTTAGATCTAGTTTATAGGAACACTAGTTGAGGTGCAATTGCCCTATATGGGGGTTGTTGTACTAGGTTGCACAAGATGGCCACCTTAATTTATGCTAAGCATCAGTATTAAAACCTGTTACTTGCTCTGTAAACAAGTTCTGATCAAGTGAGCTAAGGAAAAATCATTTTCACTTAGTCGTGGTATAGGCATTTAGAGTCAAAGATAAACATTTCTGACTTAACCCAGTAGAGAGCAGTGGTGTGTATACACACCAGACACATTATGATAACTTTCTTTTAATACATAGAGCCTTGGTTACTTCATCTGGGGGACTTGAGGTTTTTTGTACTCCCCTCTCATTTTGAGGATAATACGTAGTTTGCAGGCACAAACACATACACGCCGATGCAGGCAAATTTACTAAAATGCTTTATTTATTGGAATTCATAAGCCAATTCTTCTCTATTTTCATCTATCAATGATAACCACATGATTGCTGCCGAGTAAAATGTAAAATATTCGATAAATTTTGTCATCATTAGATTCCAAGGATAAAAGCACAAATATTTGACTTAAACATTTATTTACTTCCTAATTCTATGGTAATTTTTTATGTGTATCTCTCTAACTGTATCTGCCTACACAATGAGTAAAGTGTTCATCCATTGTTATCGTTGTTAAGATCAGCACATAGTTAATCAATCACAGAAAATTGTTTTATATCGTATGCAAAAGATTATTAATGCCTTATTGTGTAAAAGCTTACCTAAGCTGATGTTCTCAAAACTGAAACATTTAATCACATTTGTCATATTTTGGGTTTTTTGCTGAATATACAAGACTATGTAACACTAATTAAAACAGTGTGCAACAAAGAACACACTGGGAATATACTGATGAAGAAGACAGATGCACAGAGAGTGACTTCAGTGGAAATGATCTAAACAGTGATTTTTTGGTAAAGGAAGAAAGATCAGTCCAAAGTGGAACCTCTGTATCTGAGGTCCTCAAAATGTCTTAGTAGTTTGAAGTCGACATTGGACCCAAAACTGAACAGGAACTACTAATATACATCCAAAATCTCCTGAGATTTTGGCCCATGGCAACGAGTTTCACATGAAACAGCTGGTCTAAGGTGCTCAAATACCACAGTGATGAGTAATGTGTGAGCATGTGGGAAACTTGGTGAATCTCATGAAATTTCATTATGAAGGAAGTCTTGAAATGGCAAGCAATGAGCACTGCTAAATCTGCAGCTGAGCTCTACTCCTACTTCACCCTCAAGCCCAAACTTATGAGAGGACTATGCTCTGTCAGTTCTGTTGCTCAGCCTTCATATGAAAGGTCGTGCCACTGGCTGTCTCTGTTGTGTTACGTCTTGGTGGTGCTCAGAACAAAGCCAAGCCAAGCAGAGTTTATGTTGCCTGTTGGAGAAGGATGATCAGAAAAAAGGCAGAGGTAGTTTTTCCAGCTGCTTTGGTTGAGTCACATACAAAGTTTCAAGGGTTTCTGTTTCTGTTTTTGTTTTAATCTACAGCTGGCTGATACGGGGAGACTTGGTTGCTGGTCTCTGCTCAGGGTGCCCATTTCTGTTTGAGGAGTGTCCCTGAACTACCCATACATGGAGGAGCAAGAGGCTGTGGCTCGCAGTGGATCACCCTGCCAGCATGCTGTGCAGCATGGCCAGCTCACACACTGCCTGGGACAGGGTTATCAGTGGCGAAACAGCACCAGTTCTGAGCAGCAAGATCCTGCCACTCACCCTGCCTCTTGTAGAGCACTGAAGATCTGAACTTGTAGCTCGGCCCTGCCATGCAGGCAGTCCCAGGGTGTGGGGAGGCAGCAGCTGCTGGTGGGGACAGGGGAGATGGAGGGAGGTGGCTGTGAAGTAAATCACCAAGCCCACCTTTCTTGCACAGGTGGCACGATGGCCTCATCCCAGAGCAGAGCTCTCCCTCCCAAGTGCTGCCGACCAGCAGCTCAACTTGCTCCATGCCTTTTGTGCTCTCAGTGGGGAACAGTGATGGGTCTGGCAGCAGGAGCTTGGCACAGACACAAAGGGAACTGCACTCAGGCAGCCACTGTTGCCCTCACTCCTCAGTCGCTCCCCCTCACTCTGGCTGGTGTCAGCGCTTGGTTCCTTCTGCGCGTGCTTTCTCTCCTACTGGTGTGTTGGTTACTTGGTAGCTAATTAGCAGGCTAAAGCTCTTAGACAGAAGAAATTGAATTGCTGACTACTTATTTCTGCAACTATTTGAGGCTATTGCAGCAGTACTCGCTCCCAACCCCACACTGTCCTCCGCTGCTGGTACGGGTGTTGATGCACTGATCAGAGGAAAGGTGCGAGCTAGAACTTTCCCAGGAAGAGAGAGTGTTTATTTTTAATGTAGTCATCACTGCACAAGGGACAATGCAGCGATGAGAATCAGTAGCCAGCAGGCAAGTGGTGTCTTAAGGTTCATGGAGCGGTAGCATTGGTAGGCTACTCTGCCTAAATACCATGTGCTGTAGGGTCACTGAATGCAAAGTTACTTGGAATAAGTAATGACATCTGCATGTCCAGAAAGGGGAACTGTGCTCAGGGAAACACCAATTCAGGAAAAGTTTAGGCACTGAGCCCGACCTCCAGGTGGCCAAAATGGCTACTGCAGTCCTTCCTAATAAAAAGGGGAACAGTAAGCAGTAAGGGGGAGATTTTACTTTTGTGCTCATTGTTATGAGGCTATGCTGGCAATCTGAGTTCAGCTTTGGTGCTCCTATTTTAATAAGGAGGTTAGGTGCAAAAATAACACTACAAGTTAATTAAGGACTGGACAAAATGTTTTACAGTGAGTGGGGCTTCATAAAATCAGTGTATCAGAAAAGTGATTTAGAGATAAATGTAAGGTATGTTCCAGGAAAAAAACATTTCCAGGTATTACACTGTACAAACCAGTAGAGTAGGGCATAACAAGGACCAGTGGCTTCCCAGACAAAGCATGGCAGTCTAATTACAAATAAGCAAGAAAGGCCCATACTTTTAATGATGCAAGTGATTAACTGCTGGGAGAGGCTACAACAGAAAGGATTAGACTCTGTAACCCTTGATTTCTTTTGCAGAAAACATCCAACAACTGGCTAGTAGTGCCATTCAAATGCAGTTAGCGTTTCCCCATGCCCACCTTGATCAGAGGGTCTGACACCTGCCTCTTTCATTTACCTGTTCAGAATTTCCCAAGCTGTTGATGGAAAGCAGCGTGACACATAGAAGAGCGGTGAAATGCATTGCTAAAAGTTCTTGTGAGTTTTACTAGTCTTAACTCCCAGTAAACAGCTCAGAAGGATTAAAAGTTTGGTTGCCTGTGAAGTTTCTGGTTAAAGGAACTTTAATTTCCACAATGGCGTTTTGTTTCTTTGCAACCAGGACTTGCAATTTTATCAGCATGAAATTAGGAAAATCTTACAGATAATATGGGTGATTGTCTGTGGAAACAAAGCCTGCTGTGGAGTTACTACCCTGCAAGATGAAATTCCTGTTCTTTCTTTTATCGGTAGTTAGTGTGATTATTAAAATGTTACATCAAAATTAGAATAAACATTGCATGGGAAAAGTCACATAACTACAGCGTGAGAGCTGTCCTCTTTTGGGTTTGTTATGAGCACTTGACTTTGGAAATAATTTTCTAATTTTTTTTACCCCTTGGAACTGTCTGTGGGAGGTTTGGTTTGTTTTTTCTTCTCTGCTCTTATGTTCCAAGTTGACATTTTTGCAACTCTACTCTGGTGCGGTATATTAGCTCCACTTCTCACTGCTCCAATATATTTTGCTTGGGATAGACATGCATATTTAATAACTAGAAGAAGAATTCTTTCTAGATGCCATAGAATTGGATTATCATCCCATTAGGCATGAGGCCTCATGTAACCAGGGACACTTAACTTTTGACCTTTGTGAGAAAGATCATTTAATTTAACCGCTCTTTGTATACAGCAGAACCAGGTGAATCTGGGAAATTCTCAAGTCAGTTTTATGTTTGTTTAACAAATCAGGAAGGGCTTTTAGCTGGAACAGCTGTGATTTTCATCTCTTTTGATACTATCCTAATACATCCTCAAATCCCTGCCTAAGATTTATGTCCTGTATATGGGAAGAATTGCAAGGAGATAGACAGACAGATTAGATAGATTACATTCAACTATATGATATGCCTAGATGTTTATCAAAGCTCTGTAATGACCATATAAACCTCGATGATAACACAGATTTGGCTATGGCTCGATCCTTAAATTTAAAATGAAAATGTCATTTGAAACCCAAATGAAAGAACACATTTAGCTACACTTCAACAGTACACAGCAGGTTTGGGGCATATGTGGGTGGTATGTGAGAGTTTCAGACCTCTCTGTCTATACAACAAACACACAGTGGGCAGTCCCAGCCCGCTAAACCTGTATAAGTACAAGCAGCATGGATAGGCACAGACCACTCATCCAGGGATGTGAACGGCCTTTGTACGTCCTGAAATATGTCAATGATTGCCCAGTAAAGCCTACAGGTTAGCTGAATAATCGCAAAATTTTGTTAACTGCAGTTATTTGAATCATTACTCAAAAGCAGCTAAGGATGTAGTTAGGTTCATTTGCAAGATCCAGATTTCCTTCGGGAGTTTGTGGAAAAAAAGACAAGAGACAAAGTGACAAGCAAATTTATTTTTGCAATCTTGGTATGTTTGTTTGCAGGTCTACAAGTTTTTTCAATGGTTTTCTCAAAGTCTTAAGCACAAGCTTGTCTTTAATAAACAAATTATACCATTGTGGGCAGCAAGTAGTCTAAAATCCCATATAATATAAAAATCTGTGTAGATCTTTGTGGAAGAAGGTACGTTTCTTTGGAGTTTCCTTCAACTATTTAAAATGCATTAAATGCATCATGTATCTCAATGGAAAACATCACGTCCCTGAATTATTTACATCTATTTCCTAATGAGGAAATTGGGCTTTCTTTTCTGACTACCGGCGGTAGCTTTCTGGTAGCGTGCTGTTTCATCCAGTAAAGTATGTAGGTACATTTTCTCTGTGATACCTAGTTTAGTTCATAGCTTCAATTTACACACACACATCTGAACATTTAGTAAATGACAAATGCAATTCATATGGCCTATTAAATTCTTTTTGCTCTTATGAAGTGAGCAGGACCCCCATATGACAGACAATTATTTGTCCATTGTGCTTCCATCTTAGAAACTATTAAAAATGCCCTGCAAGATTTTCTAAGGGAGAGCTTCCTTATTCATGGATATACTCTTCAATAATGAACTTCCCTGTGAAGTCTGGATACTTATACCTCAACGTACTTAATTTCAAAGCTGGATCAAGCAGTGGAAGATGTTTTGTAAGTGGCTAATGAAGGAAGTTTATCCATCTCTTTAAAATGCCTTTAGAAAAGATTTACTTATAATATTTAATAATTTTTCTCTGTGAATAATGTCAATGTGAATTGTTTTCTCTCTTTTAATTCCCATGGACACTTCATGGTTTCTTCCATTTTCATTCTGGCTTTTGAAAACGCAGCAACACATGGGTAAAGATTTTACCATTCATCTAGCCTGTAGCTTCCAGTCCAAGGCATTATTAAGTGTTGTTCAAATGTTTTCAGGTATGGTGAATTGGAATGAAATTAATCCCTAGAGAATAATTTGTCTAATGGACTAAAAGATGGTGGCAAAATATTATTTTGTTTCTCTGGTATGTGAATTTTGTTTGATTGATTTCCTAAACATTGAAAACTCAAATCCAGAGATTTTTAAAATAATTTCACTTATTCGTAACAAATGACACTGAGTTTCAGTCTTCTATAAGAGTATCTTTCATAGAATGATAGAATCATAGAATAGAATTATAGAATGGTTTGGGTTGGAAGGGACCTTAAAGATCACCGAGTTCCAACCCCCCTGCCATGAGCAGGGACACCTCCCACTAGACCAGTTTGCTCAAAGCCCCATCCAGCCTGGCCTTGAACACTTCCAGGGAAGGGGCTTCCACAGCTTCTCTGGGCAACCTGTTCCAGTTTCTCACCACCCTCACAGTAAAGAATTTTTAATCTAAATCTACCCTCTTTCAGCGCAAAACCATTACACCTCGTCCTATTGCTACACTCCCTGATAAAGAGTCCCTCCCCATGTCTCTTGTAGGCCCCCTTTAGGTACTGGATACATACATGTATGATTTCATAGTGCTACAGGACATACTATCTTAATATGTAAGCCAATAAAAATATTGAGCTTCTATCTGCTTTGCTTGCCCTTATTTTAAACACAAGCTAAACTTTATGGCCTTAATGCTACATTTATCTAACTTTTGGCAAACACATGTCTTTGCAGGACTGTAGCATGTGTTGGTAGAGAAATATAAATCTAGCTTACAAGAGGCATGTGGTGGTCTGCATGTGTACACGTCGTCTTTCTTCTGTTCTCACCAAGGCCAGCAGGGCCTTAACTGAAAAGAAGCATGCTATATAGAAATCCACCCTGTGTAGTGGCAAGGAAATAAACAAATGCAAAACCCGCCTCATTTTAGCAGTAGATGATGTGTGAAAAAACTTAGCTGTGATCTTTTTGTCCAGACTCACTGTCTGTAAGTTAGCATGTTTGATTGTATCAGGTTCAAGAATTACAAATGCAGCATAAACACAATACAACAACCATAAGCTGCTAAGAGCTGCCAGCATTATTTATTCAGAAGTTCTGGCTGTCCAGCCTCAGATGACCCAGCATTATCACACTGAAATTAGGAGCATTGCTTTTGTTATTTGCCTGTGCTCGATCTGAGTTTTCACAACACGTAGTTTACACAATAATACTACTTATAGATCTTTCCTTTTTCTACAGAAATTAATTGCCTGTACCACAATGATTTATAGTCAGACTGAACATGATTATTAATTTTACTGATGATTGTACCAGTGGGCGGCAACAAATCTACTCCTGATAGAATCAGCTTTGAAATGCTGTGAAAACTAAAATGTCCATAAGGTAATAACAACTAATTTTTACCTTAATCAACTTACACTTTAAAAGAATGTAATATAGGGCACTTGTGCCTTGTGGGGAAACTTGTTTGAAACCTACTGTAAGGTGCTGGGTTATTTATGAGGATAATTACACATTTGTTACTTGAGTTTGTACTGGGAAATCAGGTTCTGAAATTAGACTAAAATACCATTAAAAATGAAGTCAGTGTTGTGTATGTTAGAAACTCCTGCACTGAGGTAAATAGTATTTAACAGAGAAAAGAGCAGCAGTTATCAGGATATCTTTAACAGAGAAAAGAACAGTGATTATTAGGGAATATTAAAGCTTGATAAACTCAGCTCATATTTCCAGGCTTTTTTCTGCTTAGTGATGCCTTTGAACTAGAGTGGTACCACCCCAGTGTTTCTCCGAGCTCCCCAAGGACAGGGAGAAAGAGGTTGCACATAGGTATCCCTCTGGACTGACATCTTTCTGCATGACATGGGCTGCCTTCCTTCTCCAGGCTGATTCTTAGCTTTGCTGAGCCTCGGACAGGCCTTTTGCCTGTCTCCCTGACCCAACACCCAAGCTTGCAGGCCACTGATCTGCAGGAGCAGTGTCTCCACCTCCCAGGCGCAGGAGAGATGGAGCCCGTTTCGCCCTTCTCCAAAGAAACTTGCTGGTGGGTTGCAAAGGATGTGGCTTAATGGAAAGGGGAAGGTAGGCAGCTGTGCACGGAGCAGCGCAGGCCTGCGGAGCAGTCATGCACGAAGCACAGATTTTAATGGTCAGGCAAATTTCTTATTGCCTGGTGAGATGCAGCCTGGTGTGGAGGCCAGTAGGGGATCCTGGCGATGCCACTTTTGGCCCTTATTTGCTCTCCGACTTTGGGAAAGTCACTTCATGTTTCTGGGCCCAAGTGTCCATATTGCAGAATGGTCCTTCTTCCCCTTGTAAAGCACTTTGATGTAAGGATGGAAACTGCTGCATAAGAGACAAGTGTGACAGTATTACTAAGGATGGATGACAGGCGTGAATTTTGGTTGTAGAAGCTTATACACATTGTACACATGGTCTGTTTTTCTTTTCCAGTTTTGGACAAATAGTCTGTACAAAACACCATCCAGCCTGTAGGGGCTTGCAAGGCCTTGCAGCTGAACTACTACACAAGATTTGCAAAGTGTTTGAAAATTTACCTGTTGTTCCTCTTATGGGATGCAGGAGTACGGAGCTTTGGCTCCTCTCTGGGAGAGCTTGAAGAAAAATCACAGAGCATATATGACACAGTGTGATCAAATGCCAGAAATATTCTGTTCTTCTTTTCTTCCCGTGATTAGTGGCATTATGCAGTTATGCAAATAATCTGTTATTTATATCTAGACACATTATGCAGTTATGCAAATATTCCATAAATAATTAATATTTCCCACAGTTATTTGGGGGGAAATATTCCCCCAAAGCATGTAACATCAGCTGTTTAATATGCTGTGTGTATTGTACACACTTCTGGTTGTGTCGTACCTCAGGTACCTGGCTCGGTGAGGCTCCCAAACTCCAGTGCATGGGCCTGTAGCAGTCTACAGATTCCAGCAGGACTGTGGCTGATCATGTAGAGTAGACTGTTGTCATGTATTAGTTTAGCTCCTCTTCTGTCTTCTTTCCATCTGCTTTGTTTTGATGTAAGTAGTGGCAGAAGGCACTGCAATCCTGGTGTTTGCTGCAGAGCACCAGGTAGGTGTTGAACTCAAAGAGAATTATTCATACTAACTACTTTTAAACATCTCACTGGACTGCAATTCAGAATGCAGCACAGGAACTTGAGAGCTAAACTGCCCATGAAGAGGGGAGACTTGGGTGTTTTCAGAGCACCTAAGTTACAAGCCTAGACCTTAGAAGGGTGGAAAACATCCAGTATCTTTTTCTTCTGGGCTAGGCTATAGGGATGCCTAGCTGGAGTGGCTGGCAGGAGGGTACTGAATCATCTTTCAGTCACATAGTGATGTTATGGGGGCATACAGAGGAGGTTTTGGGAGATGTAGTAGTGGGAAAATTATTGGAAGCAGAAAAGGATATGAGCCAAGCAAGCAAGGATTTGACTGTGTTCTGCCTGATCAGCTTCTGATGTGGACCATTCAGATGATGCAGTATTTGCTTGATTTCAACCAAACTGGAATGTTTCTGTCAATGCCCAGGGGAAATGTCTATTTGCAATAAGAAAGAAAAGGGGAAGGGGGAAGGGAAGGGAAGGGAAGGGAAGGGAAGGGAAGGGAAGGGAAGGGAAGGGAAGGGAAGGGAAGGGAAGGGAAGGGAAGGGAAGGGAAGGGAAGGGAAGGGAAGGGAAGGGAAGGGAAGGGAAGGGAAGGGAAGGGAAGGGGAATCCCTACTCTACTGATACCTTTGTTTTCTTTTATACTTTTAAAACCACTTTGAAAATAGTTACACAAGGACAAAAATTCCCACTGTTTCTTCCAAATCCTATTCTTATCTTTAAGAACGGGAGTATATAAGGAAATAATAGAAAGGAAGCAAGTACAGAAGTAGGAAAAGTGCAAAAAGTAAAAAGGAAGTAGTGATGAGATAAATGAAGAGAATACCTCACAAAGGAAAAGAAATGACAAATAGAAAGGAGTCTGTGGGAAAAAGCAGAAAGGAAAGAAGAAGAATTAGAGAAGCAAAACAAAATAAAGAGCCCAGAAGAAGAAAAGAGGTCATGACTAGTTGAGGAGAAGACTACGGTGAAGGGTGGAGAAGGCGTGGTCAGGGACATAAATGAACAGGAACCAGGTTTTGAAACAAGGGAGTAATTGTGACTGGAAAACACCTGAAGAAGGGAGAACAATGCCAAAATAGCTGGGGAGAAAGAAACTGAACAAAAAAGAGAGAGGAAAATGCAATAGAATACACACTTTATGATTTATAAGATTGTGTAAAGATTTGGTGTGATTTTGGGTGCTCATAAATGTGCCACTTTTTCATGTAGATTATTGTAGTATTGCCCAAAGTCCTGTGTCCATATCACTCATTGGCTTTATTGCCTTTAAAAGCAGGACTGATTTCTTGGTTTCGCTGAAGTCAATGAGATTTTTACCATTTATGGTAAATTTATGCATCTATCCCGCAGCCTTCTTCCTCTTGTCCCTCCTTCTTCACCCACTCCTTCATAGTTGAATACTGTACTAGATGAATAGGCACCATAAAGAGTAGGACTCCTACAGCTCTCACATAAAATCCAGCTTCCCAGTGTTCACAAAAGGTTATCTATTCAGGCTCTGCCTATCTTCTGCTATCTAATGCAGAGTGA
Organism: Numenius arquata; assembly: GCF_964106895.1. Lineage (NCBI taxonomy): Eukaryota > Metazoa > Chordata > Aves > Charadriiformes > Scolopacidae > Numenius > Numenius arquata. The sequence continues at coordinate 45,223,812 of NC_133583.1, forward strand.
ACACTCTGTTTACATTTCTCATATATTTTCCAATCTGCATAAGTCACAGAACAGATTAATAGCCCTGCAAAAGTTTGACCTTCCATTCATTTTGTGCTAAGCCTTCTGTCTGAGGAGACACTTTGTATTTCATGGAGCCAAAATTCTTTTCCCATCATTTCCCAGTAAGAAAAGTGTAATCTACATGCAACTGACGTTAGCAGCTGGCTTCCCCTATATCTCATCTATAGCATTAAGAGCAAAGATGGCATGAACCACCAAGCTTGGCCCAAACTCCTCCTAAAATTCATTGGGATGGATGCATTTGAGCAAATCTTGTCTGATTTATGTTTCTGGGGGAAGTGCAGGTAAAATGCAGTGATTATGATAAATACAAATTAAAACAAATTGTCTGATTTAGCTTTGAATTTTGAGGTTGATTCAAAACCCAGAGTAATGCCATGGATGTATGAAGGGGAATGAAGCCTGTGTGAACAATAGAATACAGTATTTACTGTATTTTAATTGCACCCCATCCAAACCACAGCTCTGTGACCAGCCGCAAAGGAGTAGAAGGTAGAGTGCAGGTTTTATCCTTGGCTCTGATTTGTGTTTTCAAGCCAGTGTCACGTAGGCAGGGCAACACTCTGTGCCCCTGTGTAGGCAGGGGCCACCAGGGACAAGGCACACCGGCCATGGCTTCAAGTCCTCTCAGCACCCATCCTTTGGGGAAGATGCCAGTGGAGGGGGTGTGCAGTGGCTGCAGCAGCCTCGCTTTACACCCTGTGTAAGAGGTACCTACAGAAAACTAGTTAAACAACTTACACTGCCTCAGTGCCAGGACTGCCATGAGGGGATGGAGGGCACCAGGCACATAGTTGCTGCCATGCAGGATGCTGACAGCACAGCCTGAAGGAATCCAGTTGTTTTTTTAATTTTAGCTCTAGTCTTCCTTGCCATGTAAACAATAACCAGTGTCTTGAGGAGAAGAGAGTGTGAGAAGAAGCAAATCATAGTGTGGGGGTGATGGAAAGTTGGAGAATGTTGAGTTAAGCGGGGACTGCTAAGCACAGCTGCAGGCACTAAAAACATGTTCTCTCCTAGTTAGGCTCGTAAAATAAAAGGGAGTGGTCTGTACATGCCACTGTGGCAAAAGTCCTAATTTCTCTGTAGCCAAACACATCTCTAACATGCATTAGAATTCCTGGGACATTTAAAGCAGAATTGTGTCCTGCTCTGAAAAGCCCAGGACTAAGCGGGGACAGAAAGACCTTCTGGCAAGATGGTGCCTGGCTTTTCCAGGGAACAGGGGAGGAGAGCTGAGTCCTCAAGATCTGTCTGTGGCCAAGAAAGATGCACTCTAAAGAGGATCAGCTCTTGGCTGCCAGTTGCACCGGGGGTTGCCGCTCTTGGGGTTAATTTCATCTGGGCTGAAAGTGGAGGGATTTCTCTGAAGCCCATGGAAGCTATACCAAATCATCTACCAAGGGAACCAGGGTTACTTTTCTAAGCTGTGCTTGTTGATTTGTAGCTTGTTATCACTAGGGATTAATTTTTCAACAACTGAAGTTTGTCAGTTCGGTTTTGGTCATTTATGGTTTGGATTTTATTTGGTATGGCTTTGTATGTTTTGGTGGGAAGAATTAATGGTAATACTGCTGAATTTTATTATTACTTAAAATATAAAGATCATACAGAATATTTATGGATTTAGTGTCACAGAAGAAAGAAAATTGTGCTGGGGAAGAGCTAAATTTTTCTGGAAGTTCTCTGCTATGTTTTATGCTCATTTTCCTTTTTCTTGTACTCTTTGTTAGAGATCTTGATTTCTAGAACAGCAGAGATTTCCTTGAAATGAAAATGTTTAAAGGAATCCACTAACCATTGTCCTTGTTAGTTGGAAATGAATGCTTATTGATCAGAAATATTGATCTAGCACTTTAGATTAAAACAATACTTTTGGTAGTGCAGTCAAAAGAGTTTAAAGACTAAAGTAAAAATGTAACTTCCACTGGCTACCAAGTGATCGATCGTAACTGATACCACTGCCTTGGAACATAAGTTTACTGTGACATCTCTTATCTGCACTGAAGAGTTTGCCCTCATTGCTTTGTGCATTATGTATAAATGATTGATGTCAGCTTTAACATTTTTTGGAAACAACTTTCATTGTCTCCTGTGCATTTGCAGTGCTGAAAATTACTTATATTAAAGAATTTTTCAGCCAGAATGTAGTAATTAATAATAAGAACAGTCTTCAATAGCTCCAGCCTCCTCCTGCTATTGTATCCGTGTAGCATAGGCCAGAAATAAATAGCCTGTGGTAACTCTTAAGTGGTTGTAATAGGCCGAATTTTCTCCTCAGTTCCACCTTTATGACCTCATTCACTTCAGCAAAGGTGGGTAGGTGTGACCAGTCACTGAACTTGCCTCATATCCCTTCTACCAGAGCAAATACTTGCTAGTGGGAAAAAAGGTCAGAAACGTTATAAACAAACTCTGAAATACAATGAAGATTGGATGCAACACTTCTACTGTTACTGTTACAGCTGGCCAACGTAAGGAGCCTGGGAGCCTGTTGCCCATCAGAATTTATTGGGGACTTGATGCAAAAGTAGACAAATGAGGTTGTTAAGCGACCCCTTAACTGGAGGCCATAAGAGTTTGTGCAGCCGTGTGGCATGCCTGCCTCTAAAAAGCAATGTGAAATGATCTGAACTAAAAAATCCTTGTGCCTGGCTTTCAGAGCAGCAGTCCTGCGGCTGTTAAGAAAAAATATGTGCCTGCTGGGACTGATAATAGCTGATCATCATCACCTATCCCATTGCAATGCTTCTCAGCACACTTTATTTTTTCAGCAAACAGAGAATGTATATTTTGCTTTTGCATGAGGCTAGATTACAAGAAATACTAAGCTTACATAATAGTGTAGCAATTCTTTTACTGCTAGCATATATGTCTGCTGATGCACAATCAGTGACAAATATCTATATCTCTATATAGAAAAATACAAATATTGCATGAACTAATTCACTTGCTTTTCCTTGTAAGCTAAATGTATCTTTCAATTCTGGTACGTCTTGCTAAGACCAGTAATGGTGACAGAGATGCTCAACGATTCTCTTTAGACATGAAAAATTAGGTGGGAAGTATATTCAGCACATGGTGAGAACCTGAATATTTTCTCTGGAATGAAAGTGGGTTTGTATGTGAGTCTTGAGGACAAAGGAACCCCAGGGCAAAATAAACTTAAAAATGGAACCTCACGTTCATCTTCAAAATCGTAACCCAAGGTATTTCTTCCCTGCCTCTGCTCCTAAGCAGAAGTCATTCTCATATACTTCTCTATTATTTCATGAACTTTGCAATGGCCAAGAGAAGGCCCACAGAGGATAGAGTGGCAATTCCCAAATCTCTTTACAAAAGCAAACTGAATTTACAGCACTCCCGCATTTCATGGCAGTGGGAGCAACTCTGGGTTTCCAAGTTGTAAACAGAAGAAAAATTTAACCCACTGGGTCTGATTCTTCACACCAGGCATTTCCCAGTGAAGCTGTATCATCGGATTATCGGTATAAAAGCATGGAGAAGCAAATTCTCCAGATTTTGCAGTATTTGCAAAGAAGTAAGTCATGACTTACCTGTAAATGTCTACCTGTGCTTTTCATTCTGGTAAAAATTGATCTTTCCAGCTATTCAGGCAGGACTGCTGATTCATATATTTCCCCGTGTTTTGATTTTCATTTTAAGCCACCATTCCAGGCATTAATGTGTTAATTGTCAGGGTTATATAAATTTTAGTAAAGCCATATTATTTTTGCATGGCAACTATTAAAAATATTTTTCCTCTTAATTTCACAAGGGATGCTGAGACTTTCAGAGTTTTTCCCTCTTGCAGAGGGGAATAATTTAGATTTTCTTCCATCCCTGTCAGAAGTTGAACAGACGAACAAAACAGATTCTTCAGAGACAATTTTACACAGAGTTACATCCATCCAATTCAATTATAAATTAAATTGACTAACGAACCATAGCTCATTATGGGAATCAATTACTCAGAACTGTCTTTGGACCAAAAATGTGGAAAATAAAAAATAATGGTCATACTTCAATATACCAGATTGTCAGTGTTAGAAAGCTCTGTTTTTCTCTAGCTTGGCATAGACTATCGCCAAAAAGAAACGATAATCATTTGTTTTGGTGCTTGTAGAGATGTTCCTGCTTTATGAAGACTAGTTAATTCTTGAGTTTGATCTCTTTGGGACCAGCACCTCGGGCTTTTTTGAGATGACAGGACAACCCTGGAGTAATGTCATCACATGGGGATCTTTCAGATCAACTTATGCAAATGTGTTATTAAAAGAAGCCACATTTTAGCCTGTGGTGCAACCCAAACAATAGTAGTGGAAAATGTTACGAGGAAGTATTGGAGGCATTTTCTTAATAAAATCATTCTTGTGACATAGTCATAGTTGGCACACCCCTCTGGAGTGTTTTTAGCTGAAATGTGTAGTAAAAGTAAATGTAATAAAGGCAGAGAAACGAACCCTGTTAGTTTAAGACTAGTGTGAAATGATGATGAAGGGTTATTTAAAGTCCCTAAATAAAGCCCTTAGTACAGAGGAACAGAGGCATACAGAATAGCTGTTTAGTAGAGCTGGTAGTATCCTTTGGATAAAATATGTCAGCCCGGGCAGTGTCGAGGGCAGCACACACAGAAGCATATGGTGGGTCACTGCATCAGCACACAAGGACGGCTCCGGCATTCCTCTGAAGCATCAGCCTGCTGGGAAGTGAAGACAGCAGAGCTCCTTGGAGGCTTTTCCAGTTCTCCTTCTGCCATAGCTTCCCATCAGCTGGTACATGAGAAAAGCAAGTAAAGTAAAATGTTTTTTACAGTTCATGTGTCAGACCCCCAGTTGCTGGAATCTCTCACAGCTGAGCATCTTCCTGATGTAACTCAATGTATATAATTCAGCAGGATTAAACCAAAGTTTTTCACTGGTGTTTAGCTGCCACAAGACTTTGCAAATGATATAATCCTAATCTGTGTGAAGTATGCTTCATTGCTTGGTTATTTCAAAAACACTTCTAACTGGCATATTGTATAAAATCTTGTTGCATCTTCTCCCTTCCCTTCCTTCCTGCAGGCAGGGCGGGAGGGCTGCCTCTCTTACTAGGGCTTGCTGTGCTCTCACAGAAGCAGTTTTCATGAATGGGAGCAGGTCTGACGGAAGGCAGGCTGGAAATCAGGCAGCCACTCTTACCCTGACTTTGCTTTAGACTGAGCGGTTCAAAATGACACTTAGCTGGGAAGTCTAATAGTTAGGTTAATGACCTGTACCTTCCTTGCCACCATTATTTCTTACAATCGATCAGAATTTTAAAAGCATATTTCTAACGTGCATCAAATGTTGAATGTTAATGAGTTACAGAAATATTTTGCATTAGGGACGTGCTCACTAGAATACCAGTGTTATCAGACGGCCAAGACTTTTCCCCCCGGTAATTCCTTTTCCCCGCCGTACCCTTTTTGCACTGATCGGCAATGAGTTTTAGGCTGCGAGTTTGAAGCGAGACCGGCATTGCAGCCCAGCGGTCCTTGGCAAACTCTGCCACTGCTTTAATTTTAACCAATTAGAAAAGCCAATCTTCCTTAGTTCAGAACTATATTAAAAGATATCATTTCAAAGGCTGGACGTGCAGGCCATTAATTAGGGGTGTCCGGCAAAGGGGCTGCCCTCAGCTGTCGCCAGGGCTATGGCGGGCGCCCCAGCCCACCTGTTGCGGGCAGAGGGGCTCGGCGGCAGCAGCAGCTCCTGTGCGAGGCCTCTCGGTGGCCCGTGGGGAATTTGCGCTAATTAGAATTAGTTGTCCCTCCGCAGTCCGGCTCCTGACACAAATTGCATTCTGCAGCTTTTTGTTCCACTTGAGTTCACAGACAAAATAGCCCGTGCCATGTTTGAAATGAAGCAAGGCAATATGAAAGGGTTTTATGTAATTGGTTAATATACTTTAACATTTTAACTAATATCTTTGGTGTTGGTTTCTCAAAAAGAAACGTGTTTGCTTTCTTCTTCTTTTGCTTAATAATTATTTATGATTGCACTGTGGGTAATTTTAATACAAGCTTCTTCAGGTGTCATTAAATCATTGTTGGGCTTGACTGCATGTGTAAGGAAACAAGTGACCTTTAAAGATGATAGTTTGAGGCGGAAGCTGTGGTAATGGGGAGCTGCAGAAGTACACACTGCGGTGGCAAGAAGAAAGAGACCTTTCACACTTATCAAGAGAATAACTTTATTGAATCATACGACCAATAAAGAGAAATTGTTTTTAAAAAGGTGGAAAGGGCAAGCAAAGGGGGTAAAGGAAACCGTCTATTGATGAAAACACAGAGAAGGATAGATCGACAGCAGAAGTTGGAAAGTTTCACTCATAAGCCACTGGTGGAAATGAGAAATCCTGCAACCTGCACAGGCTGACTGCATTAGAGCAGCTCAGCTTCCTGGTGGCCCATTTCCCACCCCAGAGCCAGTGGTGACACCTTGAGGACCTGCCTGGGGAGGTGCTGCAATGGGTAACAAGCCTCTTGCCAAGCACTGGTTCTGACTGAGACTGGAACTGGGACTGGAATGAAAAGGAAGTTTAACCATCCTTGTGGGAAATCAAAGAAAGTCACAAGAACTGCACCAGTGAGGCAGTGAACCATGAGCAGCCCGAAAATGCTCTTGGGTATCGCTGGATGATGAATTCAGGTGTCCACCTCCACTACCCCCTGGGATGGCAGAACACACAGGTCAGGCTTCCAAGGGGGTCTTTGTCTTAATATTGGTGGTGTTTCGGTTTCAGAAGCATTATCAAGGCCTAGAATGTTCTCTTTGGGGTCTAAGAAAAAACGGGAAGAGTAGAGCAGAAATGTTAATGAGTTTGCAGAGCTGGTAGAATTAAAGCAAGTGAAATCCACGTGACTGAGGTCTGGTCTGGGTTGGATTCCATATCCCTTGTCTGTCCATGGGTATTTTGTGGCTCTTCTATTGGTGGCAATACATGTCTTTGGATAAAACTGTAGAAATGCACAGAAATGTTATTCAGATATTGGAGAACTAATGGGCATGAGGGTTACTGTCAGTCTATTGATGGTCCCAAATATTTCACTTAATGGATTTTTTTAAAACTTTTCTTCATGTGTATTTTGCCTTGTAAAATAATATCCCAAGTGCCATTGCTGACTTTAATGCAAGTAAATTATCAATAACCATTATTACATAAGTATATTAAAGGTATGTTTTTTTTTAAATTGCTCATTGCTGGCTTGATCCTGATCTAATTAAATCAATGGTAAATTTCTGCTGTGTGTAAAAGTAGTAGAGTAACTAAGCAATAGGCCCTTCCCTCTGTCTCTATTCATGATATATATCAGAAATTATAATTTTCTTCAAATTTATTCATTATTTGAATTTCATTTCCTATCTAGTATTTATTGGCATTACATTCCACATCCTGCTAATGCATCTAGATTCATTTATTAAGTCGTTGCTTAGTTATGATGATGGTATTTTGCCAAACCCATGCATTCATAAACCATGATTCAGAAACCCTAAAATTATGAAACTAGGCTAAATCGTGAGGTTTCTATTAAGTGCATTGTGGCTCTTTTTATCTCTTTAGTGTTTGTATACAGTGTGTATACACACTATATACAGAGAATACACAGTGTGTGTGTGCGTATTCAGTCATTTTTTCAAACTTTCCTCTGTAACAAGGGCTAGAAATAGCATATTTTTTTAATGGCAACTGAACTTGTTATCTTGCCATGTGACTCTAGAAGCTCACCAAGTATCACAAGCCACATCACTGTTTCAGTAAAATCAAGCTCCCTGGTCCTTTTGTGGTTAGTCGCATGTCTCATGCTCTGGTCTTTTTGTTTCTTGTTCTTAAATCAAGCAAGTACACCCTGTATAAATAGCCCTACATATGAATACCATATTCATTTCTGTATGGCTTTGTGTAATTTTGAAATTCACCTTCTATAGATCCATACTGCAGAAATCCATACCAGTGATGAACTTTTTATTTCCCTTTTAAAGATCTGCTCGACTGTAATTTTAAACCAGGGAGAAAAGCTGGCTTTTAAGAAAGAATATCTTTCTCTGTTTACTAATCCTTGTCCCACGGATATTACTCTATTGTCAATGAGTAAAAATAGATATGGTATTTGGATTTTTATGCCACTTCAGCCTGCCACCCCTTTGTAATCTCTCGTCAAGGAGATTAGACTGGGGTAGATGTCTGTGTACTGAGTAAATTATTTTTGCTACAAGCAAACTAGGAGGTTAACCAAATGCTCAGTATTGGCACCAACTGCTGACCATGTTAGTCATTACCACTTAGGAAACAAACTGTGTGTTATACTTTCACAGCAGAGGTGCCAACTCAGTTAACTCTATCACTGCCATTCTACAAAGGGTGTGTATCTACTGAAACAGTTTAGTGGTCCAGCTTTGCTCACCTACTCTGTCATTTCAAAATATGACCCTGACACCTCCAAAGAGTCAGCAGCACCCCAGAAGTTTATGTACAGACAAGAAACAAAGAATTCTACTCAGGAGCAATCAGACTCTGCAAGTGCAAATCACAGAGGCAGCCAGTGAGTGTACCAGGGTTCCCTAGCCCCTCCTTTTCCTAGTGGGAGATGCAACACATGGAAAATATAGACCCATCTTAGTGCAAGCAATTTTCCTGTTAATGCCACATTTCTTGTTTGCTGTTTGGTAAACCTTGTCCCAGCAACGGAACCTCAGTTTTACTTTGACAATGCACTGTATTAAAAGCTCTATCAGTGCTCCCCAGAGGTTGAGCTCTGCTGGGCAGAAAGAAGGAATTGCAGTGCTGAAGCAGCTGGCTCAAAAAGTATTTTAGTTAAGAATAGAAGTTGCTAAATGAAGCACAGAGCAGATGGTCTGATTCCAGCTTTAAAAGCATATGAAGAGCTCCCACTTGAATTCCTGCATTTTCAAAGATTTCTGGCCACAATCACATCTCATTTCTAAGTCACCTATTTGGGACATGGTAAAACCGTGTACTAAGTAACCAGTACTAAGTCCCAGGGCACCACCTATGTGTCATGCTGTCTCTGTCTATTCTCCCTCTCTTCATCACACAATAGAGAGAGAAAGGGGATAATTTTCAATGGGCAAAACGTATTGTAGAATTTCATGGGTCACATTTAGTCTCTTTGTCCCCCATTGGCCACCTCTGGGTTAGTGACTATTATAAACCATTCTGGTTTTCTCTTCTTCCTTCTCCTCCTCTTCTTCTTTTCCTTCCTTCTCTTCTTCTTCTTCTCCCTCACCCCCTGATGCCATCTCATAATGTCATCTAGGTGTCAAAAGAAGCTTACACAGGAGAGGAGAGAAAAAGAATTTTGTATTTGGTCAAATGTGATGCTTGTTAGCTCCAGTATAGCTGATCTTCTGTATGTGACCTTTCTAGCTCGGTTTTGTAAGTAGATGGCCATTTTTTTTCTGAAAAGCTGTCTATTGCAGAACATGTTGCTAAAAGGAGAATAAAATCATTAGTCAAAATTGTATGAATTTGTAATTCATAATAGGCAACAGCAATTTAAGGAAATAGTTTTCTGCTACTGACTGCTGTCAAAATAAATGTGGGGAGGATAATTACAGTAATTAACAAAATAGTTAATTACACTTTGTCATAAGTTAAGGTTTAGTTTGATTTCTGATTAGGAGTAGATCAATACCAAATGTCTCACTGTACATATCTGATTATTACTACAGAGGTAGACCAAACGTCATTTATCAGTTTTCCAAATCATGCAAAGCAATGGGAAAATATTACCTCAGCAGCCAGCTGTTCTGCAGTTCCCATCCTTGAGTGTGCATCTTCACCCACATAGCTCTGAATTCTTACATTGTATTCTGCTCTGCAGGACTTGGCATCCTGCTGCATCTGGGATACTTTTGATGAGGACAAGAGATGCTGACAAGCATGAACATCTTCACTGGAAAGAAACACTCCCAGGGAGATTGTGTGGGAAATTCATAGAATCATAGAATGGTTAGAGTTGGAAGAGACCTAAAAGATCATTGAGTTCCAACCCCCTGTCATGGGCAGGGACACCTCCCACTAGACCAGGCTCAAAGCCCCATTCAGCCCAGTCTTGAACACTTCCAGGGATGGGGCATCCACAACTTCCCTGGGCAACCTGTTCCGGTGTGTCACTACCCTCACAGTAAGGAATTTATTTTTAGTATCTAATCTAAATCTCCCCTCTTTCAATGTAAAACCATTACCCCTCGTCCTGTTGCTCCACTCGCTGATAAATAGTACCTTCCCATACTTCCTGTAGACCCCCTTCAGGTACTGGAAGGCCATTATAAGGTCTCCCCAGAGCCTTCTCTTTTCCAGGCTGAACAACCCCAACTCTCTCAGCCTGCCTTCACAGAAGAGGTGCTCCAGCCCTCTGATCATTTTTGTGGCCCTCCGCTGGACCCGTTCCAACAGGTCCATGTCTTTCCTGTGTTGAGGACTCCAAAGCTGGGTACAGTACTCCAGGTAGGGTCTCATGAGAGCAGAGTAAAGGGGCAGAATCACCTCCCTCGACCTGCTGGGCACGCTTCTTTTGATGCAGCCCAGGATGTGGTTTGCTTTCTGGGCTGCCAGCACACACTGTTGGCTCATGTCAAGCTTCTCATCCACGAGCACTCCCAAGTCCTTCTCCTCAGGGCTGCTCTTAATCCATTCTCTGCCCAACCTGTATTTGTGCTTGGGATTGCCATGTTCCAGGTGCAGGACCTTGCACTTGGCTTGGTTGAACTTCATGAGGTTTGCACAGGTCCACCTCTCAAGCCTGTCTAGGTCAAATTGTAGCAAACCTGGGAAGTTCAGGCCTGTGCAACATAGAGGGAAAAAAAGTCCCTGTATGAATGGGTGACTAAAAACAAGATTCACGTAGCGTAAGGAGACAGGGTATCAACCACAGTTTTATAAGTGGTTGTGAGAGTCCAGTAGTCTTTGGAGATACCTAACCCAGAGGATCATGTATACGTGTTTTTCTCCTCAGTCCTTTGCAATGTATGCTTAGCATGAAAGGAAGTTTCCAACATTGGGAAAGGGTTCCAGGAAAGATCTGCATGCACAAAGAAAGTGTTTTTTTCAGTTTCTGTACCATCACTCAGAAATACAGCTCTAAATCCAGGCAATTGGTCTACTTCCTTATCTTTTGCAGGCCAAAATGGCCAAAAGTAAAGATGAAAGGAAAATGTTGTGATTGTGTTAGGTGACAAGAAGTTGATCTAATCTATTACTTTGCGAACCACCTACACACTCTTCTATCAGCCCGTCTTCTGCATTCCACAGTTCCGGACAAGAAGAGGCAGTTAGTCTTTCTCCCTGATTTTATCAATGATCATAAAGAACAGGATCTAGCAAATCATGTAATCTTTTGTATGAGAATCAACTCTCATAGCCTAGTAATTCTGTCTGTTCCATGTCTCAGTAGAAAATAGATTGTGGAAATACAATTTCTCAAGGGCAAAATACAGGCTTCTGAAAGCACCTCAGTGACTCTGGGATCTGGATTCCATTGAAAACCAAAAGATATTTATCCTCCTAATACTCTTACATTTAGGACTTTAAATTTCTAAGTCATATGAGTGCTTTTGAAATTGATACTGCCATAAGCCCAATTCAACTGATGCAACCCATGCAGACTCTTTACCTGATTAAAAATTGGTTCCAGTAAATTGAATTTGAAATGTGTCATTTTTACATTTGTTGACATTCCTAGGTCCACTAATGGTTGTATGTCATTGGCATTCCAGGAAACTGCTAGGAAATAGCCTGTAAATTGCTCTGGACAGCTGCGGAAGAGTGTTGACCCTCACCATTACCTGCTCCACCCAACTGGCAGGCACCCACTGGTAGCTGATCTAGGTCTTGTGCAGTGCTGGGTGTGTGAGCATAGATATGACATGATGAACTTTAGGAGAGAAAAAAATATTCATTTAGTCTGTGCAGAGCATCCTAGCTCAGGTTTGTGATACAGTACAGTAGCTGATAGGTTTGCTACGCTGTTGATGAAAAAGGAGGCAAGATTTTCCTTTACTTATTCCTCTTGTTCCCTCTTTAGAAGTATTTCACCCTCAAAGCATTCCACTTCCTCAAAGCACTGGTCTCTCAGAGGCCATGATCCTAAGTGTGATCTGATCTGAGGCTTAAATCAGGTCGTCAAACCAGCAGGCAGCTGTCAAAAGGGGTGTTCCCTCCCACCCACAGCTGTGTCCTCCTTCCATTTCTCCTGCCTGGGTGCTGTAGCTTATGGGGCTGCACAGCTAAGATAGATACAGCTGCTGATCCTGCTGGAAACCAGTCCAACCCAAAGGAAAGATTTCTCTCCAGCCAGGTCAGTTCCCTGGTGAGACCAAAGCATGGTTAGATGAGCACTTGTGCCGGTATCACTGAGGCAGGGAGGATGGGACATACAGCCAGGATCTTGGGGGAGGACAGGACTGCCTCAGCTTACAATGGCTGATGGTCTCTATGCAGCCCAGGTGCATTCTCCTTTAGCACCCAAAGGGTGGGTAATACATTTTCATGCTTTCCCAAACTTGAAACTTGAACTTTTGGAAAAACCCACTCTCATTACAACAGAAGTTTTTGCTAATTTAGTGCAGACTGAGCATATAGATAAAGAAATGTTATGTGTTGAAACAGATAGTGGGGATAACAGGAACAAAAATGTGTTTACATAGGCAAGATGTATGTGCGCCTGGGTAGTTCTGAGTCAATTAAAATGCTTTTTTTTGAAATAAGTAGCAGGAGCATTGAATTCAGTGTGAGGTTCGACATTGACTTTGGTGGGAGATGGATCTGAGCAATTGATCCTGTAGAACAATAGGTAGTAGTCAAAGGTGGAATTTTTTTAATGCAGTTCTGCAGCCATGGAATTTACCACATAATCTATCACCTCCTATAAAATAGCAGGAAAACCAGTCTCATTTTCATGAAGTAAAATTTGGTTTGTATCTGCCTGATTTTTCACAGGTAGGCTTCCAAACCAAAAACTCTTTCTGAATAAGTAAACAGTGTACAAGAACAATGCACCCTTGTGGGGCATTAATCCTGAAGTCTAATAATGGCAATGTGGAGCCACTCAGTGGGGACTATAGTTTGTCAGTATGTTTAGCCTTCGTTATCAAAGATTTTTCAGCTGCAGATATCAAGGTGAGAAGCTGAAGGGTGACAGATGCTTGCTGTCAGTTTGCTGGTTTACAGATCCCTTCCACTGTTCCTGATATCAGGGAAAGAAGTTGTGTCCATTCTCCATTCCAAAATTCTCAACTGCTTTCCATGCCATACTGGGTTTCTTTCTTGCTGCCAGCAAGATCCCCAAACTCTCTGGCTTGTCCGATGTAGTTATGATAAGTTAAAATAAAAAAAGTGTGACAAGTTTCTAACCAGGGATACAATGTGGTCGATCCAAAGCAATGAACCCCACAAAGCAGGACCTCTGCTGCTGCTTGTAGGCCCAGCTGGCTGCAGAGCATAGGAGGCCTTAGTAACAGCACTGTGATGCTATTGCAGCGTGCGGCAGGGCTTAAATGGTAAACAGAGAACAAGGAGAACTTCCTTTCCTCTTCTGTCCTCTCCCCAGATGTACGGTGTTAGGTTACTTAATTAATTTTAACAAGGGAATGACATTCCCCCTCCATTTGTGCCTTGTCTTGAAAGGATGCAATGTACAAATATCAGTTTCAGCACATGATCCCCCACCAAAAAGAATGCTGGGCCAGGTCCTGCCAAAATCAGTAGCAAAATCTATTATCAGAAAGAATTGGGATTGGTCTTTGGAAAGAAATAGCACAGTTCTGGAGAACTCTAATTAATCTGTGAGGTACTCAATGTCTGCAAAGTTGTTCTTAGAAACTAAGATCTGGGCACCTTTGCTTGGAGGTGCTATTTATATCTCTGTATGCCTCTGCATGCAATAAAAGCCAGCATAAAAACATATAATTAGAGCAGCTTCTAATTAGAATGGCAGGAATTAGGAGAGGAGGATAACAGCCAAAGTAAAAAACACATAGGGACAAAAGGAAAGTGCTCTGTAGTACACCACAGAAAGGATGCTAGTGCTGGAGTAAACTCTTATGCTGAAGTGGCTACTTAAAACTGCTGGCCAAACAAAGGACAATTGAGGTGGGTAAATGAAAGGAGAACTTGCAAGCTACAACTACCAAAATAAAAAATCCTCTGCAAACTGTACTGCCTTTTGGGGAGGGTGAGGGGGCTGATAAATTTATTTACACGTTTAAAAAGCACTGCCAATCCCAATTTATCAGTTACTGTCTTGTGACAATTTATTCATTGTTCACCGTTAGAAGCTAGAAGTTACATAGGAAGCATGATTGGTGATAGCTTCTCTATTTCAATATGGTATAATAGAGATAACACAGTGCCCAAAAGCTCTACAGCCGCCTTTTTGTCTGCTTTGTCTCTTTTCATTACTCTATCAGAATCTTCATTTAATATAATCCAAAAAAGCAAGGTAATTGCTTCACTTATCAGTTATCATCGCACTCGCATACTTATCATGTCAAAATTATTTATGTGGATGGCCAGGTTGATCTTGCTGCATTTAGAAGCTTAAAATTTGAATAACTGTTCTGCCAGTTAGGTTATCAAAATTGCAGCATAAACAATGAGTTTCTTCTTTCTGGATCTTCAAGGGAGAATAGGGAGCATCTCATTGCAGGACTAGTTTACCCATGGCTGAACACCGCTCCAAGGAGACTTACAGCAGTTCTGTAGCTTGGCACTCTGTGTGCTGGGGACAGGCTTTATTTGCTAGATGAACAGTAAATAAAAATGGCATGATATAAATAGAGACAATAGAGAGAGACGTAGAGGGGCATTGTCAAGGTTGTCATAGGTCCCAAATTAAAATGATAATTTACAGACCTGTGCAATTCTTTCTTGGTTTGTCCCTTCTTTTGAAACATGCTTCATAGCTCTTTTTCTATTTCATTTTTATTTTTTTATGATTTTGGTAGATGGTAACTCACCTGTTTGAAAACCCCAGAGGCTGAAATAAAACAAAGCATGCAAGTTCAGGAAGTCATTTTAACAACTTTTTTTTAATATAAAAGAAATTTCCTTCAGCCAAGCTCTTGGACACCTTCACAAAGGGTAACAGAGAAAAAAAAAAAAGCCTACTGCAAACAGATACAAATAATATAAGAAGGAATGTGCAAAGATTTTTTCCAACACAAGTGGTGAATTCACAGCATTGCTGTCCTTTCATCAAGTTACTCAGGCAGCCAGGAACCTCTTCGTGATAGACCCTCACAAGCACATTGCAGAAACCACTGGACGTTTTGACATGAATGACTTCTCTGAAAATTCACTATTGAAGATGAACAATTTGTTATTCACCATTTGTCATTCTTCTAATAGTGACTGTCCCAAAGGTTCTAAAGGCTTTCAGTAAGTGAGCAGAATAAATCCCAGTGACTGAGGAGGCCATTTGCCCACGCTGGAGACTGCAAACTGGCCCTTCACAAGATGTTCAAATGGAAGAGATCCTGAGCAATCCTCAACATACAGAGTAGTATTTGTGTGAAAGTTAGTTTGCATCTGTATGAATAAGAAGGGATGGGGGATTTAACATCGGAGAAGTCACTCTCTATTTATAAATCCTTTGCATACAGAGAATGGCTAAGTTTGATGAGTTTTTAATTAATAAGACTTTTTCTAACCTGTGTGTTCCCAGACTGATTTTGCTGCCTTGCTTCTTACACAGCAGCAAGGGTGGCAATAGCCAATCATAGCACCATGAGGAAGCAGAGGAGCAAACGGCTTTTAGCTCTGCATCAAGCCTTGTACCGCTTTCAACTGGTCTGTGTGTTACACTTTGGGCATTTATATTCTAGGCAACCTGCTTGTCATATTCCTCAGTTTTGACCCAACCAAGAAACTGGTTGGGTCAATCAAGAGAGTGTAGGTGTCTCTGAACCTGTATAAGCTCCTGAGTCACAGACAGAATAGACAAATACAGCTCTTTGGTGGCTATTGCTGACTTTTTTGTCTGGGTATGAAACAATTATTTATCACAACTCACTTTGGCAATAATTACTACAGCCTCTGAGACTTAGTAAATCTTGGGTAAAAGTCACAGCAGAGAAAAGGGCAGAGTTTGAAATCCAAATAGTAATTTCTCAATAGGTTGCAATACCAAAATTATGTGGGCTAAACAGAGATCCTGTGCCCAGCTTAGCAATCAGGATACTTTTATGGCTTGCATTTCAGGGCCTTGATGTTTTGACCCAGGTGTTTCATGGTTTTGGATTTCTGTGCATTTTATTTACCAAACACCTTAGCAGCAAGCTTCACGTTCAACACTCATCTCATGTAATAATCACTCATTCAATTAGTAGCAAAGAGCAGAGGGTGATGTTTGTGATTTTTTTTTTCCAGTCTCTGTTCCCTGAGGGGTTCTAAAATATATTTTATAAGTGTATCCAGGCAGTCATTATCCAGATCATGTTATGGGTTTTGTAACTTCACAATGTATTTGATAGAAACATCATAACTCTTTTCAGGACAAAGGCTTGCAACATTACAGATGCAGGGAACAGAGAGGTCAGCAGTTGACAGCTGGTGGTTGGAGACACACAATCACAATATTCCCCAAGTTATTACAAAAATATTTAACTGAACAATGATGGAAGAAAGTAAAAAACCTAGTAAACATTAAAAGTAAACATAATTGTTGCAAATTTAATTAAATTCTCTGCTGTCTTTGATGTTATGGCTGATCTGTAAGTCTTTCAATTTCTTTGCTTTAATATCAGCATTTCCTCAGTCTAAACCTTTTTGAGACAGTAGCATTTTATCTCAATTATTGCTTTTTCTCCATCAGTCTTTAAATATAATCTCATTTGCCTTTATGGATACTGTAACCCTTCTGAACAGCTTTTAACCTTTTTAAAAATCGCCTTGACCTGAGGATGCCCAAAGTTTTTTTTCTTCTTCCTCCTCTGTTTTTTTTAATGCAATATTGAATAATAGAAATTGGACAGATGAGTGATTTCCTATCCAGAGACCTGCATGTATAGCTTAGGATGCTAGAACAGAATTTTTGTTGGAATAATAATAATAAAAAAAGAATTAAAATACCTCTATCTTGCTTTCTGCTAGCAAAGAACCTTCAGCTTTGACCTCCATTTCAGTGGCAGCATTGCAGCCTGTGCCACCACAATATTAGCTTTATCTTTTCAAAAGGAAAAAAAGCTTTCTTTGTACAGTAGCACATTAGCTTCAAAGAGCACTTACCTCAAGAGTCCAGCTCATCCTTCTGGTAAATTTAAGAAATACTCAGCTTAAGATTGTCTGTTTCAATCATGGATAATGTAGATAACTTTGTGTCTAAATGTTACAAAGCAAGCTTTATGTCTACTTTGTCTTTCCTCCCCACCCTTTCAGTTTTATCTTCTCATTTAGTATCTAACGAAGATGCAGGCTAATGGAAGAATGATACATGAGTACAACTAACCCTCCTGGAATTTGATTGTAAATGTAAAAGTTGCTATTCACAACGACTTGGTAGCTGTGTCTAAGGTGGCGGTGGTGGAAGACGAATCTCTCATGTCCAGTACAACACCTATAGAGTTAATGCTGTGCTCTTCGCATCACCAACTTGGCCAAGCAAGTTCAGAGCTGCACTGGCCATAGCCATGGTCCCTACACCTGCCTACCCGTGTCAGTTGGCATTTCCTTTACTTGCTTACATATGAGAAAGGTATATACACTTTTTGAACCAGCTGGCAGTGTGCACGCCAAGCAGTAACGCCCCGGAAGGCTTTTCCCCAGTGAAACCTGCCATCTATACTGCCAGTCTGTGATAAGTGTGCCAACAAAATGGCATAAGGGCTTTCTGGTACCCTCCTTTGAGCTATCATTGCAACAAACATCCTTTCCTTTCTTCCCTTCCTACATACAAATGTAGTTTGAGCATCAACATCCAGAAACTTGCTTTCCACTGTGATAATTACCTATCCCGAGCAGCGATGCTTAAAATTGAACTATGGTTCATGAGAGCAAAAGGCTATAGCTGTGAGCACCCTAATGTGTTAAACAACCACACCAAGTAGCATTACATGTTTCTAGCAGCAGCTACTTAAAAAGACCATCTGCCAAAAGAGGTTGGTTTCCTATTTTAAGTTCTCATACTTGTAGTTTTAAGAGAAAACAGTGAGTTTAAGAAGTCGATGATTAGGTTCAACTACATCTCCCTATACCCAGGCAGTAGCATTATTGCTCAAAATAGAGCATGTTTAATAGAAAGTAGGGAAAGATGAGCTGCAGTGATCTTTCCCTGAATAAACACACACAGACACACGTGTATAGCTGAGGATTTACATGGAAATGTCTTTATGCTGTTTGTGAATTATTTCACTTGAATTATGATTGCCTTGAATGATATATATTTTGAGAGTGTAACATTACAAAAGTAAACTTTAACAAAAAGGGGTATTTATTCTTCAGATTTAAAATTAATTTCCTGTATTCCTCTGTTTTTTTATCCTATCTAAGCTGTAACCTTATGAAAAGAAAAATGAGAAACTATTTCTTTACGCTGAGACTGGTATCAGATGAAATATAAATGTAATGGTTTCTATAAATGTTAACCCACTGCAACACTCTATCCCAGAACTAAAGATCTGCAGACTGTTTTAGGTTAAGTTACTGCTCCTCTCCATGTTAGGTAATCCGATGTCATTTAAGTAAAATAAATTGGAACTACTCAAGGAATAAAAAGAGGTGAAAGTGCAAAATCTGGTTTGGATAAAAGTTTAATTCTTCAGTTCCAAGTGACATAGCCCTTACAGGAAGCAGAGCAAACTCAGACAGGAGTGGCCAAGTAATGAAGATGGATGCATCTTGTTATCAGCAAGCCATTTACTAGGGCTTGATGTAACCTTAAACATTGCAGATAGCTCAATGGCACTTGCCACTAAGCCTCTAATTAATGAATAGCAGGCCCTAAATTAACAATGTGCATTTACAGATGAATTCTGGGCACTCATTAAATGATGTTCAAATATCAAGCAGTAACTGTTAGGTTTATTCCTTCTGGATTACTGTATACAGTGTTTGTTTGCTGGGAGTTTTCACAGGAGGTTTTGTGTGCTCAACTGCTGTGAGCCCAGGTGCGCTTCAGGAAAGGGTATAGTTCACTCAAGGAGGGCAAGACAGAATAGCTGTAAACCAGGCATTGTAACACCTGTGCAGCAATTTAAGGAGGATTAGAATGATCTTCTATTCAGCCTTAACTGCAGTGGGAAAAAGAGTTTGATTGCTTGGAGCTGTTCTCAAACCTCCATTTTATATTACCCTCCTTTGCAATATCCATGCTGGTGCCTTCCGAGGTGACCTGGAACAGGACCCAGGAGGGTCCAATGGTGGGATATTGTTTAGTAAACGACTAGTTCCTCCACAGCTCATGTAAAAGTATTGTGGTGGAAGTGGTCTTGAACACAGTGTCCCAGCTCCTTGGTGAAGGAGACAAAGAGATAAGGAGCTCAGGGTGAAATCTGCACCTTAACGTGTGTGTGCCAGCCAAATGATATTTTAGAACAATAATACCACTAATTCTTTAGATTGTCCTATTGTACATGTTGTGCTTTAGAAGAAACAACAATGCAGCTGTAAGAAATGTAGCAGAGCATGTTGCTACATCTGCTAAGTCATATCTATATCAAATCAGAAGAAGTTTAAATCATCTACTGTGTTGAAGTATAATGCAAGCGAGATAGAACGGGCCTTTGAGAAATATTGGTGTAAACTGGGATTGAGGTCAAACAGGCAAAGCTGGTTTAAGCAAAGTCAGAATTGAATCCAAGGTCCCTGAGAAAATTAGACAGACTGTTCTCTGTAAATGGAAAGATAACTATGATTTTTTGGGAACAGATCCTTTCAGATGAGTAACTTCAGCATTCAACAACATGAGGTTTTCTGCGTTGTGAATGTTCCGGTTAATGTGCCATCCAGCTACTACCACGATAAATTTAGCACGTCTATCTGTTAACAAAAAAAAGGGGGGCTAGAGAATAAATGGTGCTTTTCTGAAGGCATCCTGCACATCATCTTATCCCAGGACTGTTCTTCTCCATGTCAGAAAAGTTTTAATGCAATACCAGTCTGCTGTGTTGTAAAGTTACTAATATGATTTGCATTTCTGTAACATTACATACAGAAGAGAAACATCCGCTCTGAGCAGAGCTTGCTTTCAACTGCGCCTGCAAATATTTGGGGTTTGTGCACAGGCTGTGTAAGCAGGATCCCATGCACATTCCACATCATCCAGTGCCATGTATCCAGTTCCATTTATGGGCAAAATGAAACACAGGCACTTCTTTCTACGGATCGTTCCCACAACAGCCTTTTCAAAGTTTAGTGTGGACAAATTTAGGAAAGGGGCACTTCCACAGCTTCATGCAAGCCATTCAAAACCAATGTTTTGCAGATTTAAAATTAACCAAGCACATACTTTTACTTAATAAAAGAGTATTCTGTTGAAAAGGTAACTGGGGTGGGATTTTGTCACCTGGATTTTCCTTTGTGATTAGTTGATAGAAGATGAGAAAAACAACTGCCTCATGCATATTTCCCAGCTTCTTTTCACTGTAGAGGACTAAATGCACACTATCCTGTACAGGTGTAAGGTGATGCTGTTATAGTATCTGAGAGTTGCTTGCTTTTATCTTTGAACAAAAAACTTTATTTGAATGAGAAAACGGTATTATGTCTCATGAAGAGAAAGCTCTTCCTCCCTCTCTTTTTGTCACTTCCTTATAGAATAATCTCTGAAGCTCCCCTAGCAGCCTCCCTCTTTCTCTCTGCAACTATTGTGAAAAAAAAGGAATCCAAAAATTGGCAACAAGTATTCTAAGTTACCAGTAGATAAGGTGACAGCAACTATAGGAGCTTTCCTATGCTGTGAACTGCCAGAAAAATGCAATGGAATTTATTTAATAGGATGGCTCCTTTTTGGATCATTACTGCTTATTAACAATAGTAAGAGCATCTTGCAGCCTGGATGTAGTTTGAAAGAAAAATGTTAGTATGGGTTTTTTGGAGTTCTGAATATTCATTCCTCTTATTTCTCCCATACGTGCACCATAATGTTAGTTGGCAGCATTCAAACTATAGTTTTGTATTTCTAGAACTGTCCTTACTCCCCTTTTCCAGTCACAGGAGCCAAGAAATGCAGCAGGGTTTGTAGAGGCACACATTAATTTCAGTTTAGTCCTGCAAGCTACATTCCTTTCTGAACATGTTTTAACCTGACATCATGTTCTTCCTCAAACTTCTCACAAATAAAGATGTGATTCATATAAACTTCCACTCTCCCCAGGCCCTGCCAACTCTTCATTTGCTTTTGGCAGACTTTGTGGGCACTTCTGATCCTAGACAGGAATGACGAACTCGGCACCTTTCATATTCTGTACCACAGGCAGTGTGGCAGTGTCAGGGGACTGCAAACCACAGCAAATCCCCTTTCTGAGCAGGATGCATGACTCAGAGATCATGGCATAATTCGTTTTATGAACGGCAATTTGTGCCGTACAGGTGGTGCAGGGGGCTGCTGAAGTTGGCATGGCTCATGGTGGACCAGGAGAAGGAATGGGATTGAGTTTATTTCTGGCAAAGATCTGCCCCACCCTGCCTGCTGCCACAGAGCACCTCTGAGAGGAGTGAAGGGGCTCTGCTTTGTTTGTATCAGACTTTACCTACTTTTCTTGGGCATGTACATCCGTTGGGAAAGCATAATTATTGGTTGATTTTGATAGTAGATTTATATTCCTTAATGCAATGAGGTATGTGTTCACTTGAAAGAACAATCATTACTACCCCTGACGCTTTCCTCAGTAAAGGTGGAGTTTAAAGTTATTGTCAGTTTTATTCCTTGTTGGGTTTCTTAATGAGCCAGACTGTGCTATACTTTTTGGTTCAGAGCTGGTGAATGGGCTCTTCCCATGGGATTACTGTATGATTTTCTGTTGCTTTCCATTTGAGTTGTCACATGCCCCTAAGTGAAAAGCTGTCAGATCTCCCAAAAAAAAAGTATTTATGCGTTCTTTATGGACATACAAATGCTACTATAGAAGATACAAAGCGGAGCCTGAAGATCAGGTGGAGATATTAAGTGAGCTGGAGCTAGTGACCAACTATGTGAGACCATTTTGCTTCCAAAGTCATAGTGAAGAACTACCCAAAGGCATAAAATCTCCTTTTGCATATTTTCAAGTATAAAGATTTCAATAAATTATCTACAAAACAAGCAAAAGAAGTAATGGAATCTGCAGAAATAGGTGTTCCCAAAGCTCTGGAAAGACAAGATCACAGAGTGAACCAAGACAGAAAGGGAGAAAAGAAATCAAAACTAAAACAAAAAAGAAGATGAAGAAAATTGAAACAGGCTGAGTGGTAGGTGCACCTTACAGAAGCTCTTCTGTCCTCAGAAGCAGTATATCATTTACTGTAGCGCAACAATGCTATCCATTTATCATAAAACCAGTATGGGGTATCATGCAGACCATCTGTGAGTCTTTCCAAGGGTGAAACAGACAGTATAAATTGTCTCCAAGTGTCAAGGCAGAGGGGGCCACGACTCTGCAATGCAGCAGAGCAGCCCTCTGGCAGCAGAACCGCCCCTCCCCGGCCCCCCAGCAATTTGCAGGATGTGCTTAATCCAGTTTAATTCGTTTGAACAATGAAGTTCAAATACATGTAGCTAGGAGCCATCCCAGACCCAGATTAGCCACTCTGTAGAAATTCTGGGTAGAAATTCTGGACAGAAATTACAGTGTTTATAGCAAACCCAAACATGATGTGGAGAAGTGTGTAAATTAAGGTGTTTAAAATAACACTGGGCTAATACTCTAAAAATGTGGAAGAGATTGTCTTCTGAATTATGAGTTGGAGCAGCAATGATGTTACACCTGTTCACATCAGTTAAGGGTATAACCTAAGCTGTTTTTCATATATTTTTTTCCTTATTGCAGTTTACAGTGAACCTTGGAAGCCCACAAGTGAAAACTGCTTCCTTATATATGTTATTTTTTCTCTATCAAACACGCTCCCCGGCATGTTACTGTAGAACTGTTTCTGTATACTAGGCTCCAGGCACTGCACTTCTTTAAAACATATATAAAACATTAAAAATTGAGACTGTTGTCCCAGGGGCTTGGTAACAGGACATAGAGGTCTCACCTCTGATTCTCTCCTAAAGTAGGTCAGTTTTAGGCGACAGTACTGGTCCAAATCCAGCCGAGATCAGTAGTGAGATTATAACCGAGCCATGAGTAATTTATTTGTTTGTTTGTCTCAGAGAGCATGTCTGTGGGCTGATCACATTGCTTTGTGTCTTTCTGCCATTCACATTTGTTTAGCCAAATCTCTTTTAAGAAATGTTAATCCATCACACTATCCGATTGCTCAGCTGTTACTGGCCAGGTAACTCAGGTACAATTGGTTCCATTGCCAGACTGGATAAAACCTTACCTGTGTGTTTCATTTGGAAATGTGCTCTGTAGGGATTACGGTTGGTACAGATCTTGCTTCTTAATTTGTGAGAGCACCATGTCAGCAAATTTGTTAAAAATGTAAAGTAGTCCATATATTTACACTGTATGTTTTATATTAAACCCAGTGGGTGAGGCCAAAACAATCCTAATTACCTGCCCTTGGTCCAGTAGTTGGTATAAAAGACAATAATAATTTTACTCAAATTCTATTTTTTTTCCCAATTGATAGCTAAAGATCAAGTAACAGCCCTGACGTACGAAAGTTGAGATGGGGAATGTGTGGGTACGCCATTAAGAATCTGCCAGTCTTCTCTACCCTTCTCCCCCCTGCAGCGCATGCTGGGCTCCATCCTATACTGAATGCAGCCTTAGCTCTGTGCCACAGAGCTTTCCTTCAGAGAGTGACTGAGTGCAGCCATGGAGAGGGGAGCCAACGTGAGCACTGGGGAGAGTCTTCCTATCCCCAAACCCCTTCACCCCATCTAATTAATCAGTCAGGCTGTATCAGATGCATATGTATCTAATGTATTGCATCATGTCTTATTCATTTCAGTCCTGATTAGGTCTCCAGCACAGGGAGGAAAGCTATAGATGTTAAAATAAAAATTGTCACCCATCTTTATTCCGGTCAGCACCTAGAATCCCACAGCTCGATACTGCAGAAAACCTAACAATCTTTTCTTTAATATTGGCTGCATACTGAGTGTACTCATAGGATCAAGGCCTCTTTTTCAGACCCTTTTTCAGGACTTTGGGCTATGGAAATGGTTTTACTCAGAGTTGGCATCCAGAGTGCCTGACCTCCCGCCTCTGGTGTCAGAGCCCCAGCAGAGACTGCTGGGAGCCGCCTCTGGGGCTGAAGCCAAGGGCAGCAGAGCGGCACGCAGTTTAGCCACAGCCAGCATTCACCTATGTACTTTTGGAGATGGCAAGTTAGTGGAAGTGCTCATCAGCCCTACCCAGGCGCAGGTTCTTTGATGTGTGGCACGGAGTGAATGGTTAATGTTCATGCCTTCAAATCCTTCAAATAGGGCCTAAAGTTTACCTGACAGTAAGTGCTCAGCAGTTTATTTGACAATTCAGATGGAGTTGAAAAGCTGTTTCCCAGCTTCTTTTCTTTTACTCAGACCAATAGTTCTATTGTTCTTAGAAAAGAATTGTCTTTCATCACAAATAAACTACAAAATGCTTATATGGGTAGTAGAACCAAAAAGCAGTTTTTGGATACAATTGGCGTTTGTGTGCTTAGTGCTGGAGGTGGCCCTGTTGCTGAAAAATGATGTTGTCTGTGATGCCAACCATATGACAATTAACTCAGCAGAGGAGAGTGTGTGAATCTATTTCCAACCTGTTTTAATAATAGGGTAACAACCAAAATGCTTTCTCCAGTGGTTAAACCAATATTAAATTCGCCTAGAAACTTGTTTATGGGCTTTTCCACTGGGTTTGTCTATTGCCAGTGCCGTGAAGGACATCAATTTTCAGTAAGACAACCGCCTCCAGCACTGGGATTGGAAACGCCAATTGTAATTAAAACTTTTTTTTTAAGCAAATGCTTTTTGCAGTTTAATTATGGCAAGAAACGCTTCTTGTTTTGTGAACTTCCAGACTGTTGAGCTCAGCAAAACTCTGTTTGGCATTCAGCAGGCGAGTCCTGTCCTTGCTGATGTCAGTGGTACACTTGCTACTCCAAACACAACACTGGATATTCAGCCTTAAATAAAAACTGAACAAACTGTACTGCACCCAGGTTAAATGTGCTGTAAACACTGATTATTTGCGACCCGCATTTAATCCTAACCATGGGTTATGTATATTTTCCCGCTTTGATATTTTTGCTGTAATCACAGTGTGAGTCACACAACCTATCAAAAGTGCAGATATAAACTACAGTCGTTTTCTATGTTTCTAAACAATGAAAACAGAAAGAGAAAAGTAATCTCACAACAGCTAAATGTTTTCTATTTTCCAAAGGCTCTTATTGGTGACATTTCTCCCTGCACTGCTGTTTCTGCAATCACATAGCAACACAGCCCTTGAAATAACTTTTTGGTACTCAATATATAAGGTACAGCGTTACGAGAAACCGATTCCACTCAAATGCCACCTGTTTAAATGCTAAATGGCATCAAAACCAAAAAGAAAAAAAGAATGATAGTCCAGTGGAGGAGGCCGCTCCCCTCTTGGGGTAACTGAGTTCTATTCAGCTATTAGTCCTTTTTTCTTGAGTTTCAAAGCAAATGACAAGCAAGTGGGTGTAGCAGAGTTAACTTGGTACAGTGCCTGACCATCTCATAACTTGCCCTCCTACAGTCCTTCACAGGATTCAGGCTTGCTAAGACCCTGTTCTGTTCTCTGTTGAGACATGCCTGCAGCCTCCTCAGACTGTTTCTAAATACTGCCATTTCAGCTTTTAGACTATGCATTTGAGAATCTGCTTCTAGGAGGGCCAAGGTGGACTACTTTTTAGGAAGCATCAATATATTTTGAGTCAGAAAAGCAGTGGAGATGAGATAAACATCTAACATCCAAACACTCTCAGACTTGGAGAATTTCAGATCTTCATCTAAACTCTACGATTTGGGCTTCCCTTCCTTCAGGAAAGCATCTGCATTTTTCTGAGCTGCTCTTTTTTCCAAGTTTTAGGCTCTCCCTAAAAGCTGATTTGATTTTCTTTTCTTATAACTGCACAATAAATTGAGTGCAGTCCTCCTACTGAAGCAGGATCCTCTCCTTGAAGTCTTCATCTGTACCACTTCAATTTCTCCCAAACAGCAAATCCGTTTTTCCTGGTGCCAGAGCAATGAGGTGGTTATCAGCTCTCCTACCAATTGCTGGCTAGGGGTGAATTCTATATTTTTATATCTTAAGACTTTGCACCTCTGTAGAATTCATGTCCAACCATGTATAGGGTTTAACTGCTGGACACGAAGAGGTCTGAGGAAAGACTGCCACAGCTATTGAATATCTACAGCAGCATCAGTCAAGGCAGAGAAAAATTCTTATCCAGTCAGGAAATGAAGAGATAAGAGTTGACCTTACTGAGTGATGGAGTTGGCTGTCATGTTTGCAAGAGCAAAGTGGAAGTGGCCAGTGCCATGCATTTCAATTCAAATCCATGTTTATCAAGTTCAGGGTTATTCAGCTCTGCAGCCTGCCTTGGGCTCACCTCTAGAGAAAGTTTGAGGCGGGAAAATACCATTAAGTAGGAGGAATCAGAGCCTCAAAGGAAGATGTTGAGAGATATCAAGCTGTGTATAGTAAGAAGCAAGACAAGGTAGAAAAGGCAATGTAAGAGGTTGTTATTTCTTTAATGAGCAGAAGTTCTTTTCGGGATGATTTACTTTTCTGAGACTTGAACATTTTGCAGTTGTATTCAAGTGTGGAAAAGGGAGAGCTCCTCTTTTTCCTCTTTTCTGAGCACAACGTGTCATTCTTTGTGCTTCTAAGCTATAAAATTAGCACTAGCAGCTATAATACAAAACAGCCACAAAAGAATTTGCAATATCAAGCCTTCTGAAGTCAGTATGGCCTATTATGGATAGTCCTTGTAACTCAGCCCCAAAGGGAAGCAATACGGCTGACTGATGTCAGCTTTCAGTGGATGTTTCTTCTGTGCTTCCACAGCATATACCACTAGATTGAGCTTCTGGTTGAGACCACCTTGAAATTCTCTCATGCCAATTATTACTTTTATTCTATGAATTTTCTTGTAATTTCTTACCACAAAGGTTGTGGTCACTGTATTAATGGTAGTGAAATCAGC
Organism: Numenius arquata; assembly: GCF_964106895.1. NCBI lineage: Eukaryota > Metazoa > Chordata > Aves > Charadriiformes > Scolopacidae > Numenius > Numenius arquata. Next base: position 45,251,169 of record NC_133583.1, read on the forward strand.
AGGACATACAGTGTGGTCAGATCTCTCTTCCACAGCAGCTTTGCCTTCACCAAAATTGCAGGAGAATATGGTTATTATGGGCTGATTTTGAACAGGTTTTCTATCTAGAAAGGCAGAGAGAAGTAGAAGATATTTTCAGGCAATGTTCAGTGGCTTCAGTGACAAAACCCATTTCTTCACTGCCATGGGTACATAGCGATATTGAAAGATGCTGGTTATCATTTCCTCCTAAATGGAAGTTTTCTCCAGTGTTACTAATATACATCTGAAATACTGAGATGAATTATACCAAATCAAGTAATGAACAGGTTTCATTGTCATACAAAATAAATGCATAGGGTTATTATGATAATAATGCCACTATATTGTGAAATATTTGCATGTCATTTTCCATTCATATCAGCTGTATAAGATGTCAAGTATGTTGTGCTTGCAATAATTTTGGGAATGTAATATTTTCAAGTTCAGGAAGTTAACAACTTGGGCTTTTTGCTTTGCACATTGTAACCTTTTATGTTATCATTTGGTGAGATGGGGTGAAGACACAGAGGCGCATAAATTGGAGACCTCAGGTCTGTGATTATGTTATTGCTGACCCTCATCACATCTAACATTACACTATACAGCACTGCTCACAGGAAAAGACTACCCAGAGAGAGGTGGCAAAGTGCAACTTGTTCACTTGAGAATAGTTATGTTTTGATAGGTATATATGAGAATAGTTATGCTGAAGTCAGTGTTACATCACTGAGGATTTGGTTACAACATCTTCCCAATCTGCTTTGTAGATTGAAAATATATATACATCCAAGTGCATTTTTGCTGGAACACCTTATATAGCATAAATTGTACAAAACAACCCTAAAGGAGGAAGCCCTTCTTAATGACTTCAGACCTACCCTCTTCCTGCAACCACCAAAAGAGGCATGATGGATCTTCCTGATTTCCAGCTGCCATAACAACTCTCGAGTCAGAGCTCGATGAGTGACTTAAGCACAGCCCACCAGCCATTCTACCTTGCAGCAGGACACGGGCCAGCAGGCAGCTGGCCCAGGCTCCAGTGAGCACAAAAGGGCTGTAAGGATGGTGTTGCCGACAGGCAGACACTTTGCAGAGCCTGATGTGTGCTTCTTGGCCATGGCGTCTGATACCGTGGCAATCTTTTAACACAAAAAAATTGTTGTGGCTCTGGTGCTGTCAGCTCAGGACATTTGAGGAAGGGGTTTCCTACCTGAATTACATTTTCCAAATGCAGGACGGAGCTGTCTGTGCTGTGATCTGTCCTGGGGAGTTTGTGAGTGGTGGTACACGCTCTACAGCACCAGCTATAACAGGGAATGACTTTCCCATACACCATTATAATTTAATTCATGAAGCAGATTTCATTCATTTGCTTTTTAAAACTAGCCAGGGAATCTGAAAGCTGATGCAGGCACAAAAGCAGCAACAGAACCGGGCCCTTTAAGGCTTTATCTTCTGAGACATGGCATTCCAACTAACCTTCAAGAGAATGAAGATTCACAGTGCCAGTGTCTTAATAACTGTATCTCACTCCATTACAGGTATTTCAAGGCCATTCTGTGTAAACAGTGTGCATTGCTTTGTGTCTTAATCTGTAAAACAACCAAATATCTCAGTTGCAGATATATGTTAAGGTTTAATGCATCTCCTGCCATAAAAGTGTTGCTCAAGACTAATGAACAAACAAATGTTTGCTTAAACCCCTTTGTGAAAGTCAAACAAGCTTTCAACAACTATTCATGTATTTATTGTCAGATGTGAGTCATCACTTAGGTGCCTGGCCCTGTGCTCTTAGCAGCTAATGCCAATAGTTTCACAGCATTTTTTCACTCATTTTTCCCTCTTTCCGCCTCTACTTCCAGCACAGTCTCCAGCAAAAACCCATCTGGAGAGTCTTTTGTCATTGGTGGAACTGGCTCTCCTTCAGCACAGTTTGTGCCATAGTGGCAGCCAATCCCCTTGCTGTCTGTGAGGTGAGGGGGGCATTTTGGGGCCCACCTCAGCCCCATGGTCGATGCACCAGCTGTTTGCTTCTGTGCCACCCTGGGGATCCTGCCGACCAAGTGAGCGCAAGCACAGCCGTCTCCTCTTTTCCCTCTCCCCGGCTTTCCAGGAGAGCTAGCAAGGGGTTCAGGCTCAGTGCACATCCTCTTCCAGCTGTAGATGTGCCAGCAGTGGGGCTTTCTTCCTTCCAGCAGCTTGTCACTACCCCTTTGCTGGAAGTTAGCATTTCCTTCCAAGCTGCCAGCTAAGGTGTTTGTGTGGGCACTCCTTAACCTGTCTCAAACAAAATGAATTGGTTTACCTTGAACAATTCAAATACCAGAGCTTTGCTAACCAGCCCCATGTCTGGGCCAGTGGCCATTTAAGCAGATATAACTGCAGCTGGAGGAGGATGGACATCTCTACCCATACACTCAACAGCATCTGAAAAGTTCCCATAGGATTTGCCTTCCTAGTACATCCTGTGGACTTAGAAGGTGGAATAAGAACAGGGACTTATTTCTTGTGGTACTGGGTGGCATTAAAGTTGTGTGTCAATGCTTGTTTTATTTTTATTCTGCTACTAAACAAGCTGAAGGCTTTAAGGATATTTTTTGTTCTGCTGTGTCAGAGGGGTCTACCCAGGATGGAAAAGAAAATCAATGTTTCAGGGTTGTGTAACTGTGGGGTTTTTCTTGTGTTGCTTGTTTCATTATGAGGAAGGAATTAAAAATCCCTCCTAGACAGTACTTAAAATATCAAAGTCATTGTTTAATGCCTTTGAGTCACTGTAAAACTAATTCAATTGCACAGTGTAGTGCAGTTTCACGGTATGTGAAACACAGATAGTAGAGAGGAATGATTGGAAAGTTGAATAAACACAGCATTAGTTTGCAAAGTCTGAAACTTTCTGGTGACTTCTTTTGCAATGATCCAGCACAACAGTTCATCAGCAGAAGTGAGAGCAGGGACTTTTAAATCCAGAGCCCCTACCTTTTCCATGTAAGCTAAGCTAGATGGGTTGGTACTGGCAGAAGGCTCCTCTGCCTCCTCTGAACCAGCCACTGGAGGTTAGTTGGGTCAGCACTGACTGTTGGCAGCTTTTGGTGAGGTAGATAAGGATCAAAGCTCTGATAAAGGCTTTAGCTTTGCAGGACCCTTCACCAGAGAATGAACCTCAGGTGGTCACGGTCCAAGGCAGTAGAAGGCTTGGCCGCAAGGCACTCAGGACAGTTATGTGTAGCCAGCCTGGCCCCCCTACATTGAAACTAGTGCTGTGTTGGGCATCCAGTAGCCTACAGGGAACAGGGGTGCTTGGTGACAGGGCAGGGATTGCAGCTCTTGTGGCACTGTCAGTAAATGGTCATTTCATGGTCAGCCTCATGCAACTGACTTCACACACAAACCTATGAGGTGACGATACAGGACGTCTTCTGAATACAGCAGGAGTTAATAGGGAAATGTACAGATCCATCTGCCTGATTTGTGTGAGTCCTGTTGCAATCATAAAGGAGATCGCCCCAGATATTTGCTGAATTTATCTTTGTACCAGCTTTGCGAGGTTAAGCAGTAATGTTATCCCTATTTTACAAATGACAGTCTGATGCACAGAGAGGCTTCAGCTTTGCCTCTGCTGTCACTTAAAGGGAGTTAGTAGAGGTGTAGACCTGTCTCAGTCAGCTCTCGTTTAGCCAGGTGTGGTAATATTTTGCCCACAGATTCAAAGTTTCTTCTGATGCAGGCTTTATGTGGGTAGAAACAACCAGACCTGGGGCCCTATCTGCTCTCTGAAAACACCCATTAGCCTCCTCATTAGCCTCACCAAGATCACTGGAACTACTGTGCCTAAATTAGACATTCCCTGCCCCAGCCTCCTTACCCACATGTATACCTCCCAGTGAAGATGTCCACACCTGGGTCTGAGCTAAGTGTTCACATACATGTGAGTGCCAGAGTTCCGAACCAAGCATCCGCCTCCTTGCCCTTAAAGCCCAACTGAAGCTGCCTGGTTTGGGCATATCTGTGGTTGGTAAACCACCCTGTGGGAGTAAAACACACACCTGATCATGAATTCCTGCTTTGGTTTCATTTATTCCCACATGAAAATAAACACAAAGAAGTGAGTATATTGAAGCTATCACAGTAACCATTCAAATGCTGATGCTTAGTGTTTGCAACTGATTAGTATTGCCACTGAATCACAGACATTTCCTGTATTAAGTGGCCCTAAACAGTGAATGTTAACATTTTAATGACAACTGCGTTATTGTAGGTAGTGCCAGCTTGGCGAAGAGAGAAGGTAGGAGTGGGATTAGTCTTTAATGAGAATCCTGAACGGTCATAGATAGGAGAAGAAAAGGAGCAAAAAATGAGAAGGACAAAGAAGCACACACGTGCTCGTAAAAGTTTCTGACAAGCTAAAAGCCTCAGAAACAAATTTGAGTTTAAAAATGCATTTGAAAAGTTACATACTCACTTTTGTACAGCACAACAATGGTGGAATGCTAATAACATTTAATTTCCCTTGACTTCTAACCTTCTTAACCTGCTGTGCTGCTAGAACAGCGCTGTAAATCAAAATATGCTGTATTGTATGGTGAACATGTGTATTGAGTCATTCCAGACTGCCTGGTGCTTTTTAAAAACAAAACTCACAATAGCGTTTGTGCTGTTTTTCATTTTTCATAGACCTTTCCCCTCAATCATGCTGCAACTGGTTAGGTTATGTATTAAAAATACAATATAAAAAAGGGAGAGAAGATGTAGGGGTAGACATAATACCACAGAAAGTACAGCACAGATGAATAGGCCAAAATATCCTTGACATTACTTTCCCCTTTGTTCTAAGTGTTCTTCCAATTTCAATAAAAACAAATTGGAATATTGCCTGGGGTCTACTAAATCATTAGTAAATTAAGAATCTGTTTTTAATAACATTTCACTTGTAAATAATGCATTAATTGACTAGCTTGAAAGTTAGCTTGAATGTTAGAAACTCTGGCACTAAATGCGTAATGAAAGAAGTGTGCTGTTTGAGGAGGCTGGATGGTAAATGTAACAAATTAAATATGACAGTTGATATTTGTGAAAATGGTGATATAATTAGAGGACACCTGCAGCTGTTTTCCAACCAAAACAACAGAAATTAAACTTGTACAAAGTATGTGTGTCATATTTTCTCTTGGCATATTTCTTTTGTTCTCCTTAGGGCTTTTTTGTGGGGGTCTTTCTATTTTTTTCTTAGCTTTTGTCAGGTCATATGTCTAACCAAGCAACAAGTGTCTCTTTGTCCAATGCTACCATTTATTACATCTATAAGTGAACATTTTGCAGAGTAAAGGCAAAGAGCATGAATCTTATTTACCTAGAGCTGAAAGTTGCTAAAGCAATGACACATGCCTGAACATATTTTAACCATGGGTGCTTGGGAATAGTCAAGAATTACACCAGGACTCTTCCTGTGTGGTTCTCACCTGCAGGGAGCTCACTTACGTATTTCTCCACCCTGGTGCTGATAGTCTTAGTGAGGATTTCTGTGAACTAAAAGGTGATATGATGTGACGTATAAGCACTGCAAATGTGTAGCTTTCCCCCTTGGCACGTGTGCAGTTGAAAGAGAATATGATCCTGCCTTAGCCATCTCACAAGGGTTTTGAACACCAAGTTTCTAATGCTAAAGGAAAAATGTGAAGTTATTGAACAACATAGATCCCCATGTCATGCCACTACTGGGAAATTGTGAAGCATATTGACCGAAGGTGGCCAAAAATGATAAATTTTTGATGTGGAGCCAAAGATTCTGGGTATTTCAGTTTAGGGACTCTGTTCCATCTGTCCTTGCTCCATTCCAGTTGGTGTGTAAGAGAACATCCTGCCAAAGGAGATAGGATTTGGACTTGCAAAAGCAGGAGTCTCTAGGCTGACTCTCTTCAGAGTTACAGCAGTAACAAGGCACTGAAATTACTCTGGTATAAATAAACAGAGCCTATACAGTACAGCAAATTTCACTCCCACTTAAGGCCATGTGACCATTTTGCCTGGTGTCAGAGTTAATGGCCATAGAAGCGGTTGGGCTGAGCGTGAAGCACGCTGTATCCAGTCCCGGCCTTGTTTCTGTGTACTGTACCTGAGAAGGGACTTCAGGTTCTTCCAGGGTTGCTGTTGCTAGGCTTTGACATAGAGCAAATTGCCCACAGTGAAGGGAAAAACAATACCAGGGCAAGGCAAACCGTCCTCACCGCAGGACTCGTCCTCACTGAGGCTGCTCAATGGGGAGTTTTCTCTATGGCTGAGGCATGTAGAGCAAAATTATGTGGGGAAGGTCCCACTGCACCACACAACCAGCTGTGGATACTGTAAATCTTCAGCATGTCCTTTGTCAGCTGTCAGAAACACAGACATTCATAAACAAAGGAGAGCAGGAGACCGAAATTCACTCTAAAATAAACAATGTGGACTTTGATTTGGAATGTGCTAACAGGATAGATATGAGCCATTTAAATAAACATACCAGCCAATTGTGTCAACTTTGCTGTGGGGGCAGCGATACCTTTGTTGCTGGGGTTTGTATCTGTCTTGATTAGGGCCATGTCAAGCAGCCGTTGAGATTGACTTTGATGACAGATAGGATGTACTGTACATGACACTGGAAGCATAGTATCATAGAGACAAATTGTGCAATGGCTGAGAAAATCTTCACAGCCCTTTCAGAAATGGCAGAATTCTTCCTTGTGGATGCGAATATATACATTTTATTTGTCTTATAGTTACAGGCTTAGGTATGGCTGCTCTTGCAGGTAGCTGTTGGTATGTAATAGCTTCTGTTCGCCACTGCCTCCACCCAACACAACAAGGGGGCTATTTCCACCCTGCAGGTTCAGGGCAGCACACCCTGAATGCCCTGTTTATTCCTATAGTTGCATATATGATAATTACGGCAGAGAACTTGTTTGCCACCTCCAAGGACAAGGCAGTAATAAAGTTTCACAGAAAGTGCACCCTGCTTTTCTTATTATAAATCACACGAGAGCACAGCTGGGCTAGTCCCATTGACTTGCACAGCTTTCTAGATGTGTTCCCCCTTAAGTTTATTTTACAGGTACTATTTCCTGCTCATAATGTAGATCTCACCTGACCAATTGGTGATGGAACATGGTACATAGGTGATATAGAAGAGGTGCAGCTCACGGTTCATGTTCCAAACCTCTGCAGGCTGCTCTCAGCAGCCATTGTGTGACTCTCCTCTTAAGGAGCAAGATCTCCACTGGGTTAAGGCTGAGGGGAGTTCTTATTCCCTTAAAACAACCATTTTGTTGGCCTGCTCCAACTCTCTCTGGGCTTTTCTGTTGCTCACCAGTAGTTTTTAGAAGGCAAATGTATCAAGACCTACATTTCCCAGGTAAAAATCATGAAGTAAGAACAAACTACTTATCAGATACTATAATATCTACCAGAAGGAAGGAGATGCTCAGCCTCCCATTATCTTTCACTTGAACAAGAACCTTTCCCAAGTGTCATGTGCATAGGAAGGTGGCCTTCAGCTTGTTGCCTGTAGGTTTACAGCAGCAAATCAGAGAGCCAAGGGCACAAGGAGTTTGACTACCCCTGTATTTGTTTTCCAGGGACAAGTTTGTTGGCTTAAATTAAGCCTGCCAAAAATGTAGCCAAGATTTGCCCTGGCAGATATAATGCCCCTGCCTATGCCTATGTAATGTTACACTGACTGGAAGGTTTTCTGAGCTGTAGAGAGCTACAGATCAAAACACAAACTTAATCATTAAAAAAAAAAAAAAAAAAAAGAAATGAAATTAATATACCCGAACATAAGGAAGATGTGCTGGCTTAGTTAAATAAGGCGCAACTGGTATTATTTAATTAAAATCTAGAGTGCAGCTGTTAGAGAAAAATCTAGCCAGTTTCAGATAGAAAAATATGCCCTAATAATGTGTTTCAACATCATTTTGACACTAAACTCAAGAATAAGGTAGGGGTGAATGTTTTGTATGCGTGTGCATACATATGCATGTCTATACATCTGTGTCTGTGAGAGTAAGAGAGAGAGGGAAAAGACAAATGTGTTTGAATACCTTTTCTTTATTGAGAGAAACTATAAATAAAACTAGACCTATGTGAGACAGTGGCCAGGAGGCCCTGAGGATGCACAGTGTGTGCTTGGAGGCTGAGGACAAGGGGAGGTGATGCTGTGAACTGCTTTCCCAGCGCATGAGCCAGGGTTTTCTGTCTTTTACTACCCAGGTGTACACAGTGGACACCTCACAAAAGAAAATGGCTTTGTTCACTGAGTGAGAAATCATTTCAACTGTGCAATTTTTCGGTTTTCTATGAGAATGATAAAGATGCATTTATTTTCGATAAAGAATAGTTAAAGTTAATTTCATTGCTGCTGTTTCTAAAACTTACTGGGCTAATCTCTTGTTTTACTACCTAAAGCAGAGCATTTTAGCTTTTCAGAGAAATAATTGTATGTAATAGACTGGCAGAAAAAAATAGCAACTTTTGGAGGATGTTTCTGAGGAACCAGGCGGTTATATAAATGAAGGAAACAGAAACACAGCACTGTGGGAAGTTTTGGTGGCATTAATATTTTTTATTTTAGTAACTATTTATACAGCCCTGTAATTTTGTATGACACTCTTCAGCAAATAAAAAAGGCAAGTGGTCAGACCCGTAGTGTATGGTGCTACACGTACCCTGCTACACATAGTATCTTACTGAGGAAGGGCTGGGAAAACAAAGTTAGGCTACTTTTCTCCTCTTCCCATACTAAGGTTGGCAATCCAGGTTTCTGAAGCTGTGTCTTGTCCTGCCTTTGCTTTATTGCTTTTCCAGGGGCAAGAGATTTTTCAGCAAGATCTCACAACCCAAGGAGTACTCAAGGCAACAGACCTGCTTTTTCTTCTGCTCTTCTCTTGAGCAGTGCAAAGCTGCCAGAGAGAGGGCTGAGGATCAGGCCTCATGGTAGCTGTCACAGGGAGCTTGCAGCATGCAACAGATGGATGTAGGAAAGGAAGAAAACAAGCAAAAGGAGAAGTAGGGAAAGGAGGTTAAAGGCTAACATAACTTAAGATCATTTTATTCGTTACATCTCCAGTTCGAAAAGTACCATGTATTTGTAATGAAAAAGGGTTTCGATCATATTTTGATAACACCAGTCTTTTATTTCTGTCCATGAAGTAATTGACATTTGTGGAATTTTACCCTCCTTGTAACATTTGTCCAGAACAAGTATAGGTTTTCTAAGATTTTCTTCTTTCTCTATTATTTTGTGGTCTCTGTAGCATTTGTTTGGTCATTCAAAGCAAATAGTTCACCTTTTCCTAGTTCACCTTTTGTCTACAAGTGAAATTCATGTCACGTTGAAATAGATTTCATTTGCTGAGAGACGATGGTGGGTCCTCTGCTTTCCTTACATCCACAGTCCCCGTGTAGGAGCTTTGGGTAGCAGCCCCCGAGGAAAATCACTGGCCTTTCCCTCCCCAAGTTGCTCTGAAAGAGTATGCAGGATCACTTGGCTAGCCAGTGTGTCAAAAGCAGCAAGTAAGGTAAAATGGACTTCCAGAAAGGATCAGAAAGGGAAGTAGGGAGGGAATAGTTGAAGCAGAGAAAGATGCCTTTCTCCAGGGTTATGAACTCAAGTCTGAAAGTCACAAAGATGAGAATGGGAAAATCAAACCACAAAGTCTGGGTTTTTTTTCAGTGGCTCTAGTCCGTACGAAACAGCAACACTGTATGAGGGAGCTAAATACCAGAGGAGAGAGGAGGAACCAGATAATGAGACAGGCGAGGCAGGAGGGCCAGGTCAGTGCTAAATGGGAGCAGGGTGCAGGAGCCCACAGGAGGAGGGAGCTAGCCAAACAACTGCCAAGTGGGCATAGGAGAGTGCAGGCAAAGGAAAACTCACCCTCCAGACTCTTCCACAGTCATGTTGGCTTTCCTACTCTCATGTGTAACACCTGGAAAAAGAACTGTTACAGCTCCTGTTCTGCCCTGCCTGACCGTGTGACCTCAGGGATCTCAAACCACGAGGGATCCATGTGTTGCTCGGAGCCATTGCATTGAACATGGGAGGCTGCCACCAGGAGCTCCTCAGGCTCTGAGTAACATCTCTACTGTGCCTCCTGCTCCTCCCGGGCACAGTGGACTGAGTTGAAAAGCCTGAACGCTGAATATGTTTGCTCTGGGCAATTTAAATTAGAACCTTGTATGTTATTTAAGGGATGTTTTTGTATTTTATCCGCTGCCTGAATCTCAGATGCTGAAATAATGCACAGCTCTTCATTCTTCGGGGAGCAAGACACGGGTTTTCCCCAGTGGCACAGTGATAGCTTCTGATCCGCGAGCCTCCCGCTGTCCACTGTCATTGCGGCTCACAGTCATTGAGTGGCCCGAGGAATAGCTGGCACTCAAGGACCCCCCCCAGTGCCCATAACTCTGAAACTACATGACATCTTAACCTTTATGAAATTTCTTCAAGACAGCATTTAAAAACACCCAAATCTTTCCTGACCTTTACATTTTAGTAGAGGGTTTTTTTGTTTTGTTATTTTTTTAAATTGATGTTCCTATATTTTTTTCTTCTCCTGTGGCATTTTTAAGCTAGTTCAAGAGGAACTTTGCTTCGCCTTTCCCATCCTGGTTGAGCCCAATCATTAATCATAAAGGGAAAGCACTCCAGACTCAAACCTAACTTTATAATGTTTTTATGTTTGTGACATTTTATCTCTCTCAGCCAGTGGGAAGTTCTTATCCTTTTAATTTATAATCTGTTACGTTTCAATTTGACTCTAGATGCTGACTTCCTTTGTAGCCTCCCATCCCCATTCTCACCCCCGTTTCACCATGCTGTGCCTTGGTGATTGCCTATCGGGTGTACAGATCATTCAGAGAATCTCCCAAGGGGATCAGTGATTGCTGCCCTGGATCATCAGGAAGCCAACCCCTTTTCGTATGTGGGAAATCAAGGTATCTTCAACAGAAAAGCCAATGGTGCAATTTGACAGTAATACACTGCCTAAATCTAGAATTAACCTGTTGAGTACTTCAGCAAAGCTGACTTAGTGTAAAGCTAACACAAGAAAGGACTCAGTCTTGGCATCCTTACACAAAACCATGAATATTTGCAAAGAAAAACTGGAAACTTGAAAGGAAGCATTCACTTGCTCTTTTTAATGTAAATAGAAGCACACTGTATCCTGCAGTATGCAGCACTTTGCTGTAAGACCTGGCTTTTTACAAAGGGAAAACTTTTCACATTCATAGATAGTCTTTATCTAGCATAATCTCATAAAATCTTCCATGATATCAGGCAATTATAACAGTCAAGGCTCAGAGTCTAAATACTCTCTTGTGGTGCTATTGGATTTGTTATGTAGCACTGTTCTGTTGCAAGTAGAGTACAACACTGCTACAGCTTTGTAGGCACAAAGATGAGTTCTGCTAAGCCTGTCTAAGTCTCTGCTCTTTAGCCCAAAAAACTGAAGGTCAGTTCAAAGCTGCTTGTTGAGGGAAACTAATCCTGCAAACAGTACATTCGCTGGCCATTATTTCCAAATCCAAACTATCTTATAGTCGTGAAATGGAAAGTTTATGGGGAAAACAAATGCTGCATTTATTACTGTGATGCAACATTCATAAAATATATTTCATTGGGGGGGAGTTTACACAGGGGGTAATGAGATTTTTCCTTTATACATTATTTATAACTGCTTAATCCAGGTGCTGTAGGTTATTTTTTTATCCCTCAGTTTCACAGCTACAAAACACTTCAGTATTTCTAATTTATTTCTGCTTACAATACAGATGTTCTCAATTGTGTCTCTAACTACATTTCAACTGTTATGATCGCTTTTATTTGTTTGTGTCACTGTACACTTAAAGGTTGAATGTGTAGTACACAATAGTCAGGTTCCAAGCAGCCTGTAAAAAGCCTCTGGTGATTTAGTTACCAACAAATTAAACTATGCCTAACAGTAATATCTTTATCATTAGTGGTTTTAATCTTCAGATGATTTCCCTGCAGTTTATATTCTCTGTGCATGGGCTCTTATATCTTCACATAAAGGTTTCATCCTTTAAAACAGCATTTTTCAAGATGACCATTTGGAAACAACATTTGGAGGAACATTTGGGTTGCATCCTCTAACTAAATTTCCAAGCTGTTGGTAACGGACTAAAGAAAATGCGGTCTGCACTGAATACTAAAGAGCTGCAAATGTAAGAGCCTTGAAGGTTATGTGTAAATATTGACATTTTTATTTTATTTAGCATACAAAAATGAACTTGCAATGTTGCTTATCTGATCATACAGCAATGACCGCATCTGCATCATCTGAGATCTATTCCTCACACTTCTGACTTTCATAAATGTTCCAGAGTTTTCCCATTGAGGATGTTATTGATGTCCCTGATTAGGCAACAGATATCTGGGGATTGAGTGTCCATATAGAACATGTCAACCAAGAGGCAACAAATGGAAGCGGAGAAAAAAAAAATCCTTTCATCTTCAAAGGCCATGTTATATGTGCAGATATGGGTCCCAATAAAACCATTAAGGTCCTTTCCTGAGTCATGTAATGGGACTTTAGGGCATTCAGCATCCAGCAAAACAAGGTCTTTGGTTCATCCTAGAGGAAACACGGAAAAATAACTGTAACATTACATATACCCCAGCTGTTCTTTGCACTTAGCCATACTGCCCTTTCCCCTTGAGTGTGAGTGTGTTGTCATTTCTTTTTTAACCAGAGGTTTCTGTGGAAACCTCAGGGTCTGCATATTTACATGTTTTTTTCCTAAAACACTGGAAAAGACTGTGATGTACAGATAATAAAGCCTGCAGTTTTTCAGGCCTGTTGTTTACACTAAATGCATTTATACATTAAGTACTAGGATGGTCACTGCACAGTTTGTAATTCCAAGGCATGAAACATGAGGGCCCCACAGCATTCCCCTTAAATCTAATCAGAAAGCCATGAGATCTTGGCTGTTCACACTACAGATCTGGGTAACTGCTTCATGAATGGCACTACAGTCACCAAAAATCCCCAGTAATGACTCAAGAATACATTAGTTCTCTCCCTGGGCAGCCTAACCTGAACACCAACACTATCAGAAATTTTTCTAAAGTATCTGCTTCCTCTTTTTAATACTCCTAGTTCCTGCATGAAACCCTGGCATGCTGTTTGCATCAGCTGGCTGCCTCTTGTGCTCCTCTGGGGGTGTCTCAAAGATTTTTATTTTTTTTATTTCCACATGTGAGAGAAGGATTTAATAAATTGCAGAATCATAAATTTCGTTGAGGGAGAGGGAGGAAGAACAGTAACTTCTTTGTGCTACATTGAGACTGTGTAATTTACATAAATATCACCTGTCTCTTTAGCAGATAGAGTAATTAAGAAGTGACCGGTGTGGCTCTTGTTTGGTCATCCTCCTTGTTCTTGTATAAACTTCATTTAGTATAGTCTTCCTTTTACTTATTTGCCAAAGTGTTTCTGACTCTCCCAGTCCCCTGTTTTTATTGGACACAGTGGTGAGCCTTACCAAGGGGTGAAATGCTCTTCCTACAGAGCTACTTTGCCCAAATTAGAGAATATGTCCCTGATTCACTTTTCTTGAAGAAAGCCAGGCATCAATGTACTCAGGCCAGCATGCTTTTGGCAGCACATGCAAAGTATGGAGAACACATGTAATTTGTCCTTTTTAATTTATTCTCCTCTGCCCTGCAATAGAGTAAGCAGCCTTATCCTGTATTAGTCAAAGCTTCTGAGAAGGCTCCCTCTGTGCTTCCAGAATAGTCCCATAGTGACAGTGTAGCACTGTGGAAATAAAAGACAAGAGACATATGCAAATTATGAAGTCTGCTTCTGAAAGGGATGAACCCATTTCCCTCGCCAGCACATAACTAAGGGCGATCTAGTGGTGGCTGGTGGATACATGTGTCTATATTCAGTTTATGGCTTCTAGCTCGGCTTGTGGATAGGCTGCATTGCAGAACTGACAAGGCTTTGTCCCATGCCAGCCAGCCGAGGGACAGTGGTAATTACTAATCATCTAGTACTGATCATCTAGTCAAATGGCCTGAGAAAATTAATTCCCCCTGCTTCTCCATTTGGGGGTGGGGGGAGAAGTGGAGAGTGGAAAATTGTGCAAGGACTAAGGAAAGGCTTTGAAAGGAGCAATAAAGACTCAAGCTTTTGGAAGAATCAGCAGCTTTGAACATGAGAGAAGATCAGGACAGAATGCTTTATAGCAGAAAGGTTCCACTTAATGGTGGGACTAAGGTCAAAGAAAGCTGATGTGATGGGAGGGAGGCTTAACAATTAAGAGGAGAGCTCTGAATTGCAGGCAAAAAAGGATGGACGTCTTAGAGGAACCTGACGTTACCCAAAATGTTGCTGTGAATTTGGAAAATGAGCATAGAATTTATTGGGTTTGCATTGACCTGTGTGTGTCTCTGCTATCTAAGTGTAATTTTGTTTGGGGGGTTGAGTGTAGTTAAGCTGCATACTATCATATTGCAGAAGAGATAACAAGCAAGATCCTCCACCCAGTAAATATGCCAGAAGGGCCTGGAGCAGAAACAGTGCTGCTGCCTACCTGTATCTAATAGAAGCTTAAAAAGTCACTTGATTTACTGTGACCTCCTTTTGGGGCTTGCATTTCAAGCAATACAGTCCAGCTGGAGAAGAGAGCAAAAAGAATAACAGGTCTAAAAAAAAAAAATTCATCAGTGAGGAAAGATTGAATCATCTAGCATTGTCTAACCTAAACAAGAGGAGTCTTAAAGAAGATAATGTAGGTTTTCAACTAGATGAGAACCACTGCTCTAAGGAAAATTAGAATAATCCTTCCTTATATTCCTGGGGGAAAGTAAGTGCCAATGGGCTTCAATTGCAGTAGGCCATATGCCAGTTAATCATTAAGAAATTCTTGGTATTGCATTAGGAACCTGGTGGCATATTGCAGTAGATCAGGAAGGGGTAGAGGCTTTGTCACTGGACATCTTTATGAATAGACTAGACAACATCTGAAAGTAATGAGATAGTAGGGCCTGCATTGACCTTGTGAGCCTGGTCAACAACAGGCTGGTGAACTGAAACCCAGTGAGCATGTAGTGAGTAGTCTAGCAAGAGACAAATGAATTTGGGTCACTTTTGTAGCTGGGACTCCAGGATGAAGTAGGAGGCGGTAAATCCCTTGTGCGTTTTGACAACGGGAATCTCCCTCAACTTTGAAAGCAGATTTTTTTCAACTCAAAATGCTTTTCCCTTGCCAAACCCATACACTACCTTCATCTTATCTAGAAAAAGCCTCAGCCAACTGGCTTTCATCCATGTCTTATCTCTGCCAGACACAAGGAAGCTGTAACATATGGCTTCAATGAAAAGGAGACATAGAGCTCGGTGTCATCAGGATATTGATGACATTGTAGCCTATGCCATTTCACAATATCCTCTAGTGGTTTCATATGGGATTTGAATAAGAAGGGTAACAGTAGTGAACCTTTTGGTACTTTAAGATGTGAGGCCTGGGAGAGAAAAAACATTTACCCGTGCTTCTGGGATCTTCTTGACAGAGAGTGTCAGAACACTTCAAAGACTCTTCTCTCTTGTCAACCATTTTGCCATAGCAGCAATATATAACAGCAAACAGGAAGCAGACACCATGTCTGGACTTTGGTCAGACTCAGATGCAGTGTCAAAGCACAGGGAGAATTAGCAATATTAAGTTAAAATAATGTATTAAAGAATGTATGTGTGTGTATGAGGGTCTGTATGAAGTCAAGTAACCATATCATGACAGAAATTTCCCACCTTTCCTGTAAAATTGCTAACATCACTAATCAGAATGTATAATCTGACTATTAACTGCAAGAATAAATTTGTACATAGTTTAGGAATTTTAGTCCTGAGAGCTGTAGAGTTAGAACATTCTGCACAGCTGATCATCTGCTGGGGTCTTGAAATGAGACCTACCCTAATGGATAGGTTAATCGCTTAGTTGGTTTAATCGACCAGTGAAAGTAACAGGTGAAGTGATGTGACCCCTGTGTGAAAAAAGGAGAGTAGAACCCATTGATAAAGGTGCAGAATGAGGGAAGAAGATAGAAAATCTCACTTCAGTATTAACAATTACTCTGTAGGCAGACGTGTCTTTCCCCCCAGGCTTACATCCATCTGGAGCTCCAACCTGCACTGTGCCAAACAAGATTTAGCTTAAATGCCCAGCCATTTATTTGGAGTGTATCATTGGTATACATCTTTTGTTGGTATACAGATTTGCTAATAGTGATTTATATGGTATATAGCCTTGAAAAGTTTTTGCTTCTTATTTTAAAAATGTATCATTATATTGTTCAGGTTTTGCATTCTTTCTTTTCTGCCATCAATGGTGAGAAAACCACACTGAAATAACTATATATGCCTGTCACATGCCTCAGCTGTAATAACAAAAGTAAAATAAGTACTCCAGAATCTGGTTAGTTCGCCTTCCTCAGCCATTTTAACGTGACCACAGGGAGGGTGTCCTGGAGTCCCCAGATGCACCACTGGAAGATTTTTCAAAATAAAGCCCTATTAGTAAGGCCATCTGACCTTCCTCCCTTCCCTTCTGTGATATTTGGTGGACAAGACATAAACCATTCCAGTGAAATGTTCAGGCCTGAAAAATGATGCATTTTGCACCAAAACCATGGGGGCTGACAGGTGCTTGAGCAGAGGAGGAGCTGGATGAGTGAGATGTTGAAGTTGGCCCACCACAACCATCCCACCAATGTTACAGAGAGAAAGGGGGTTCTACATATAGGAATTGATGTAGGGTAGGAGTGAAGCAAATTAGTGAAATTCATCTTATTCTCTCAAACACAAATGCCAGCTGAGCTGGAGTGATGCTGTGCAGTAGATTGCAATGAAAACATGCAGCCTGTGATAAGCTGACAGGAGCTGGACTGAACATAAATAGCTTAGAAACATCAGTGGGTAAAGGCAAAGTTTTTGCTTTTGTGTTTTAAAAAGACATATTTGCTATGTTTTGCTTTTCAGAATATGACACATCGTGTTAATGCCAGCAACTATATTTATAACACCTTACACTTCCCATGTGTCAATTTTCTGTCCTTATATATGTATGTTCTCAGTTTTTTGAGCTATGGACCCATTATAATTATCGTTAGAACTTTGTGACCAAGGAGATCAGACTTTCTCAGCATGACTAACTATTTTCTAAAAACATCCTGGCTACAGTGGAGTGGCTGTGCTGACATTTGCACAGATGGGCAGATGGTGCCTGGGACATGTCTGGTTGCAGTGCAGACCTGAAGATCCTAGTTGAGGAAACCGAGCCACTGTGTTTTGGCCTGACTTATAAGAAAACTGCTTCTCAGCAAATGTAGCCTGTGTTATCCTTTCTGCTAGATGTAATGGAAAAAAAATGGTTAGCCATTGGAAAACAAGCCCATAGCCCATATATGTTTTGGCCAAAGGCCATAATGATTTATATCAGATATCCATGTGTGTTTGTTCCATACCAACTAAAACTGTTAAACTCCTTGGGAAATACTGAAGAGGTCAAACATCCACAAGTCTGATTGACTATGGGAGGCTATAAGATATATCACATATATCACAATTGATAAATTGTGCTTGAAAACCATGCAGTATAAGAACAAAAGCTGAAATGGTGTAACTGGGAAATGGTCTTCTAGAGATGGAACCTAAATTTTTATTTCTCCTTAGTTGTATATGTGGAATAGGTCCCTTACTCTCAAGAGAGATATTTTGCATCGAGACTACCTGCAGGAGTCAATAGATGTTGTTGAGTACACCAAGAAACACAATCTTTCAGATAGAAGGAGAGGGAGAGTAGACATGGCATGCTTTGGAGTACTTGGGACCACAAACTGATTGAGTGAAATCCAC
Organism: Numenius arquata; assembly: GCF_964106895.1. Lineage (NCBI taxonomy): Eukaryota > Metazoa > Chordata > Aves > Charadriiformes > Scolopacidae > Numenius > Numenius arquata. Next base: position 45,269,105 of record NC_133583.1, read on the forward strand.
TTGTTTCCTAATTCCAATTCTGAGAATCAATCACATAATTTTCTACAGATAACTGGCTGATGTCCACTAACTGTTGAGAAGGACTTTATGTCCTACTTTTGTGATTGACAGCTAACTAATTAACCGTGGTTTTCAGCTGGGGGAGTTGTCATGGTCTGGCCCGCTGCATCTAGGTGCCAGGACCCTTAGCATACTCTTTGCAGCTCTGCTACTGACTTCCTGCTATGGACTTTGTGTTTAACTTCCGTTATTTCACTTTAACCTATTTGGGAAAAACTCATTGATATAACACTGTTTTAGAAGTGGCTTCTCATGGATACACCTAATGGAACTTATGCAAGTAAGATGCTACTCCAGAAGTCCTCTGATAAGCCATACAGCCTAGAAAATCACTGACTTAGGACGTAAGTGGGTAAGATAGCAAATTTCATTCTTGTGTTTGAAACTGGTTTATGCATATACTGCTTTTTTATCTTCAGTCCAGAGCATTATAGAAGCCTTCAGCAAATACAGCTCTCTGTTTTAAGCACCGTCATAGCAGTTTTTTTACATTCTCACTCTGCTCTGCCCTCATGTAGTCCTGGAAGAGCTCCATGGACTTCAAGGGTCAAGGCAATACTGCAATTACATAGAATTAGAATTCTTTTTCTTTAGCAAAAAGATTTGGTAATGTAGCAAAACCAATGGACCAAGGCCAGCTGTGGCATAAACAGTGATTTTACTTCTTGAGCCAAATTCTTAAATGGTGCCAATGAACCTGCTGCGTTCTAAAAAATCCTTTTTGATCTCCTTAGTGTCAATAGCTTAGACAAAAAGGTTGGAGTGGCAGCAATAAAAAGAACTATTAAAGTTTTTATGTGGCACAACTATTTTACTTCATCTTGTTAACTGCTTTTCCTGCTTCATGCCCATTTCTGCACCTACTTATATGGGAGCTGAACATAGCCAAAGACTGACTATCCTAATAACTAGAGACATACATAAAAGGGCATTTGAATCAATCACCACTTTGCCTATAGATTTCAGAAGTTTAGATCTCCAGCTAGGGCAGGCAGATATAGCCTTCTTTGAGGTATAAAGGTAGCTGAAGCAGGTGGGTTCAATGAGTTGTGTGTAGCAGCTGGGAGCAGAGCACTGAGATAAACAGGCATGTGCTGGTTCTTGTGATTAGGCCAGAAAAGCTTTCTCGGTGTTGCCCTGTGCTGTAGAGACATATCTTGTAATCAAGGAATGAATGTCTAAGTCTTCCAACACACACTTCTGTAATGAAACACTTAATGGTGGGATTGCTGTGCTTGCAACCAGGCTTTCTTGTTCTGTGACTTTCTGGGATCAGCAAGTATCTCTGTGATGCCTGGGGAGGATTCTCAGCTGCTGTAGCTCCACCATTGCAGGTTGCTGTTGTTCAGGACTGCAGAGGAGTCTCAGGTCTTTCAGGTTCTGGAAGCAATGACTAGGAACTGCCCTAAGCCTCACCTTGTTGTATGTCGCTGCACTGGTGTGTGCCAAGAGGTAAAGTAAGCAACACAGAGGGCATCTGGAAAGAGGGGAGACAGGAGGAACTCAATTTGGCAGATGCTGGAGCACAGCAGGTTTTCAGCAGTTTATTTTGGAAGTAATTGTTTGCTAAATAACTGTGCTTTGACTGTAGTGAAGTATCTCCAGCTTCAGTAATATTTTATTATTATCATTAAAGACAAAAGTGTTTAATGGTTATAGGAACATGGTGGTGCTCCTAGCTAAGATTCATTGTTCATTAACCATTCAGACACTGTGTGATTTTAGAAGGGCTGGGCTTTTAAGTGGTTTTTCCTAATTTGTGTCATTCTCAAACACACCCATTTTAATTGCCAAGAAATTAAACTGCAGGAAGAAAAGTAGTGTTATCTGGTTTGCGCATAGGCTGCCTCCGTCACACTAGTGCATAATCAAAGAAAATATAATTACAGCTCTGCAAATTTGAGGCCCAAACCTAAGTCTAGTCTGTTCATCCACTGCTCACATAAACCTTGGGTTTTGCTTGGCTAACAAGTACCATCCTGTAATAACAAAGAGGAAATCAATGCTAGGATTTAGATCAGCTGGTTTTATTAAATCTAATAGACCAACTGTCACCTTGGTATCAAGTTATTCTCCTGAAATGCCTGGAGCTGTACCAGTCTTACATTTCATGACTGAGATCAGAACCAGATCCAGTCTGCTGCAAAATAAAGCAGTTCTGTCACTTTCTGTTAGTGAGGAATCAGTTACCCAAATCTTAAATCCCTCTATGTCCAAGCTGAATTTGTACCTTATAAATATATTTCATGGGGTGTTCATCTAAATATGCTCCACGCTGTTTATTAAAAAGACTCTTTTTTCTTCTTAATGCAACTTGTCCTCTAAGTGGGATAGATGTTTCTGCGCTAGCATTTTGTTCTGTTCCTATTAAAACCATTTTAAGTTCCAGGAAGAATTTTGATCTTTTATGTCTTACAGAACTATTATAAATATCCACAAGTTCAAGGTCATGATGTCTGTAATCACATACCTTTAAATCCAAATATTTGAGGTGGGATTTATGGCAGGGAGGGGTTAAGTTTACATCAGGGTTTCCCAAATGAAGTATGGGAGGGAGGGGTGAAAAAGCAAATGATTAATTCTGCTTCCAACATGGGAATATTGTACTGGGGAGGGGATGGGATGAATGGAAGAGCTCAACTGGGAGACATGCACAAGGCAGAGCCATATGTAAAGTGCTGTTTTACAGAACTTTAAAAGGTAAATGCACTTATTTGTAGGCAGTAGACTAAGTTGTATTGTTTGGCATGAGCTGGCTCCTAGTTATACTTGACTTCACAATGTTCACAGCATTCTCTTTAAAGGTATCAGTTTAGTAGGTGAGGCAAGGGAAAGAAGACATACCCATTCTAGTAGTGCTACCTCAGAAATCCCTATGCCCCATGTGGAAATGCTGTGCACTTCTTGCTTACCAAGTGGCTTAAGTTAATATAAGGGGACTCAATGTTCTAATGTTAAATGCCAAGGGAGCAATACCTGAAAGGTCTGAGACTGAAGCATCAGACTACACAATTTCCTATTTACTATATACTATAGATGGTATATTTAGTAACTAATCATCCAACCCAATAATCTAAAATAGTATTTGACAAAAAGGTCAAATGTTTAATAGTAAGGCTGGGAGAGTCATAAAAATCTATAAGAAGAATGCTTCGTGGAACAGCCAGCCAGATGCAGCTCCCGGCTCTGTCATTGTATCTCTCAGTTCTTCCTTTCATTCTATAAAAATGTCACAGTCTCTTAAGCTCAAATGATTCCATACGTTTTTCTGCTTCTGGAGGAAGTAACTCTACAGAAAGCTCAGTTCCCAGTTGCCAGACCAAACAAACTATGTCTCTGGAAGTTTCCTCTCTTGAAGTCTTCTAGAGCTTTTCAAAAAGTGTCATAGTTTATGGAGTAAACAAAATCTCCCAGGAGGACGTGTAAGACTCTGTATTTTATGGAAATCTCATTAGAATGCAATGAAAGAGAATTTTTAAATTAGATAATTGCTTTATAAAACTTAGCAGACTTTATGTTCCAGGTCTCTTAGCCAAATGGATCTCCGCCAGAGGGGCGAGAGGGAGTGAACCAAACTAAAAGCTGGGGTAAATGGGCCCAACTTTCACACCGTTTTTGAACTTGACTAACACATGCAGGGGCTAGAAGTAGCCACAGGGTGCTGCTGATCTATAGAGCAACCTTAGCAGCTTCAGCCATGTTTCAAACCTCTTTTTCCCTGTAAAACAAAAACAAAACACAGAAACAGCAACTGAGACTAAATGCTGTACTTGGATAGACTGCAGGACACACATATCTGATTTTGTTGTTAATATTGTCCTCCCTTAGCTCCTGTCTCTGTGATACCGTTCCCACACTGTTCTTCATGACTCCCTTCATGACTGTTGGCAGTTTATTTTTTCTATCATCTTATTTGCCTGCAGGAACCGCAGCTATTTTACTTCTGCCCATGGGATCCCACATCAGTTGTAACTGTTTGAAATAACATGCCTCCTTGCTGCATCTTCTGGCCGAAGAAACTGCAAGGAGAAGTGCTGTCATGGCCAGCAGAACAAACAGATGACCCACCCATTGCTGTGACATTTTTTGTAAACCCACATGGTTAATAACGGGTTTCTCCTTTTTTTTCCTTTTTTTTTTTTTTTAATTGGCAAATACATACTACATGAATGGGGAGTATTTGGAAGAAAAAATAGGACACACCTTTTAATTCTCATGAAAGCATTAGCATGGGAAGCCTTCTTACAACAACAGAGTGAGAACAAGTTAAATATTTTGTTTCAAAGGGATTATCCCTACCCAGCAGGGAACAGCTGGCATAAAGCGTTGATCCACCTCCCATTGCAAACATGAGCCAAACTCCCGTTGATTTCATTGGTACAGAATCAAGACCTTATTAAGTCCATGACCAGCTTTGCACAACTTCTGTCCCCGTCTGTTTCCCTTACACATAGCCATGAGCCTCCCAAACCCTGGAGAACCCAAGCTGAGGAGGGCTGCAGTGAAACTGAAAGTATTTTGAGAGGTGAATGAGTAAAATAGTATAACGGCTTTTTCCAAATACATTCAGTTGTGGAGTATCTCTCAAACAACCCCTCTAACTTTAGTCTAGTCTTTCTGTCTGGATAGCCAAAATGACAAGTAGCAGGATGTATCCAGGATCTCAACTCACTAAAATGAGCTAGTTCCTTCTTTTTTCTGGATTAGTGTGGTTCCTCTCTAGGTTGTGTTTCATTCCTGTGTTGAGCCATTTGAAAAGGATTGTTTTCTCATTATGTTTTCAAGTTTTGTGTACAGTTACATTACAGTATATTTAGTAAAAGAATACCAGTTACTGAGATGTGTGGAAAAACGTCACTCACAGATCTGAGTGGCCACAGACTTCTTATTCTCTTTCTAGAGCATTCACATCAAGGCATATATTTATGTAGAACTGTTTAAAGAACATACATTAATCAGAAAAAAACCACTAGACATTAGTTAGGATCCCAATTTCTGATGTCGACAGGCTTCCTGTCACCAACATCCAGTCCCTTCATGGTTATATTGTTGGAATGTGTTTCTGCTAAATGGCAGACTTAGCCTGAAACTAAGAAACACATTCTTAGTACCTAGGAATGGGGGGGAAATGTAATAATAAGTGATTGGGCTATTAAAAGCCTTATTTTATGTGACAGTGAAAAAACTGGGGTTGTACCCTCATATGTCATCTGAAAGTTAGTACTATGAACAAGATGTTTTCATATCCTTTCTAATACTTTGAGATAGATCAAAATTTATCATAGCTATCTTCATTTTACTCAGTTAATAATGAATGATCAGTGAAACATTTTGGAATAGGAAAAGCTAGATGATTCATATAACCTCTGCTGAGAAGGGTTTTCAAAGTTTAAAACGTACAAAGAGAAGTAAAAGTAGCTATATCTTTTGCACAATATATAAAAGCCAAGAAATTATGTAGGAGAGCTGAGAAGGTTTAATTGAATAACATAGTTTGCTAGATGGTCATACAGCTTTGATTTTTTGATAATCAGATTTAGTTTCATTGTTCAGCATTTGCATAAGTTCTCAAACAATGCAACTGTCTTTGTGGACATTTCTTTTCACTGAAAGTCATCCTTTGATGATAGTGGTGTGAGAGTGTTGTATAACTGCAGTTTTTTAACTCCTGGGGAAGGTGCTGTGTAAAAAGCTGTGATGATTCTTCTTTGTTAGAACTGATAGAAGATCCAAGATGTGAAAAAGTCCAAAGTCTTGCTCAACTGTTTATGGATAGCAAGGAATCCAGAAACTTTGCCATAGCATTCCCGTTATGCACACACTTCTGATAAGTCTGCACTAAGAATAAAGGGCCAAATTCTCTGCTGGAATAAACCCTACAATTTATTTGGTGTCTATTGAGATTCCACTACTGGTTTCAGCAGGTACTGTACTAAAAGCTGAAGTACAGAGACATGTCTTTATCCCTCCAAATTGTATAGTCAATGTTTGGAGGCTTTTCTTAATCTTTGTGCCAGTGCACAGAAAGAGGTATAATATGATGCATGCATGACTTCTTCATAAAGCTTCAACTTTTGGAGCCTGTGAGTGGGGAATTAAGTGTCCCATTCAGGTAGATTATTCTATAATAGTAATTGTCATTCCTATTGCGTCACTTTCACAAGTGTGTAAGGCTTCTGACTGAAAGACTGGACATGCTGAACCACTGTTCCAGACCAGTATTGCAGTCCCTCTGCTTTTGTATTGTTAGACCTACTTCTTTTGAACCTTATGGCTAGCTAAAAATTTGAGATATTCTAGGTTATTCTGAGGAGAAACTGTTGGTGAGAGTCACATACTACTCTTATGTAACTCTATGTATTTAGCAAAAAAGGACAAAGATCTGTTTTTCTGACCACAGGACAAGTCAAACAACTAGAATAATAAAAGAATTTTATCCCATTGCCTGTGAGACCTCTTTCAGCCAGAGTCCATTCCTGATGCTCACCCTTGGCCTCTCACAGGGATGCAGTGTCTGCATGTCCTGCCGCCTTTCTTCATTTCTGCAGAGCTCCTGTGGCTTTTCTTCCCACCCAGCTCTGGTGGTCCCTCTGAGCAATACTCAGAAGATATGCTTCTCTCATTGTTTGAGTCTCCGGTCAGACTGGCCTTGCCTTTGCTGTGTGCAATGACATGTGCCTGCACTTTGCTTTGAAGGCTGAGTATCTTCACAGCGTAGTTGAGTTGCTCCTTCCCATCTAGCTCGATTGAAAAGCAGCGAATATATTCACCAGCTCTCACATTTCATCCATCCAGTCCTACCCATTTTCTATCAAATTTATTCCCATAACTCCCTGCCATTGTAAAAAAGCAAGCCTGAAAAGAGGAGGAATAAACATAGAGTGGTTTATAATTGTGTACTAGGAATAATTAAACTTTTAGTAAGAGGCTTCTGTCATTTCTCTATTTTTACTCACTGTGAGGAGGACAGCATGTTCTCATCTTTGTGGTGTCACGTAAATGACTTGATTAAAGTGCATGTTGCAGAGCTGAATCTGGGCATTTGGAACTTCCTTGCTGTTTTCTTAAGGTATTTGTATGATAGATGAGGGAAAAAGAAAAAAAAAAAGAGTCCTGTGCTTAGTTCATCTTGTTATGATGTAGATATATTTTCCACACATTTGCAAATAGAGTAAAGAACAAGAGTTCTTCAGCTATTTAAAGTCTTGAAAGAAGAAAGGCAGTTTAGATTACCAGCAGCCTACAATGTGCGTGGCACAAAAATGTCAGTTTTAATGGCAAAGTTCAGGATAAAATTGTGTCAGCTAATTTAATCATTTACCATGAAATACCAGTTATCTTAATCTTACATGCAGTCCTTAAGTCTGCTGCATATTTTTGTGTAATTGAATCCTGACCCTAAAAGGAAGGAAGCAAGGAATCTGCTTTTTGTGAAAAGTTAGGCTCTAAATATTCCTGTTTATAAATTGTATTTGCGGCATTGTCAGATATTTTAATACTGAGCAGCTAATATTTCTGATGAGTCTATTTTTTCTCTGTTTCATATTTGTTTTCCATGCTGCAGAAATCATGTTAGTATTCAGTTTCTATGGAACTTAACCGAGTTCTCTGGAAAAAGTGCAAATATTGTTCCCAGAACTTAAGGCAAATAAATTAGTATCTAACCCAGATGACACATTTTATTCATGTGGTTTGCTTTCCATCTAGATACCTGATGTATTACTTCAGCAGCAAATTCAACGAGGCCAAGATGTCTTCATTTTCCTTCAGAGTGAGAGCTGTAAGAGCAGTGTGATGGAAGTATTGGTCTTCTGTGGCCAGCCGGTGAGAACCCATCAACAGCTGTGATGAGCAGAGCAGACATGGGGAGACAGGAGGCAGCTGAAGCCAAAGAGGACCCACGCCTGGAGCTGTGTGTATGTGATTGGAGCAGAGAGAGGCCAGGACCCAAGGAAATCCCAGCAGCAAGGGAAAAAAACAGATTGACTCTCAGTGACTCATTTAGCTCCTGGATTGGACAGATCTCTCCCCTGCTGGCAATTTGGCTGAGCATCAATGGACAGATACCAGGATGAATAGCTTAAAATAATTAGGGGTTGGGAATCTGCAAAACTGCTAGCCATCCAATTCTTTACTGTGCAATGTGAGGCACAAAAAAGAAATTACATTTAGGTTATTAAATATTAAGTCAGTGGATTTACCTCCATTTGGTCCAGAACAGGAAACTGGCTAAAATTCAACATTTATATCATTGTGTTGATGGTCTGTTTATCACTGAACAAGTGAGTGCCTTTTGGCAGGTCAAGCTCTTTGACACATGGGGCGAATGTGTGCTTAATTTCTCCCAAACAGAAGAATTAATATAATAATAATTAACACAGATGAGAACAGAATTAAAATCAAGTACAGTCAAGAGTTCAGTTTAATGCCAGGTGTCTCACATTCTAAATGTTTTGGGGCCAGATTTTTTCCTGTTGAAGCTAGTGAGGATTTTGCCATTGGCACTGATGGGAGCTGGAGTGGGCCTTGAATGAGACAGGATTCCCTGTACTTTCTATTTAATGCTCAAAACCAGAAGCAACAGGCTCATTTAGTATCAGTAAAGGTCAGTTAAAATTATAGAGACATCCTTTGGAGCAAATCCTCTGCCTTGTATTTGCATATTTATGAACTAGCGATTACGACAGGCTATTCCATTTATTAGAGCAACGTCGCTATAGTTAATAGTCTGTCAGTATTTCCATTATAAACCCCGTTTTTCAGTGTTTTAATATCTCAGCCATTTAAAATCACATCAGGAAGCAAGTTGGTCTTGTGTTGTCGGCCAGGTGCAATTTTTTGTTTTGAATTGTTTTCAATAATGTTATACTGTTCATCATATATGCAAATGAACCATAGCATTTCTGGTGGGGGGAAATAGCAAAGTGCATAAGTTGATTGCAGCTTTGTTGTTCTTTAGGAGAGAAGGGAAAAGAGGGATTTGACCAGTCATGTCAACTGGGACTTTATGTTTGAAGAGTAATTTCTCAAGCAACTGCTCTCAGAAGAAACACTGGTTCTCAATGTGAAGTCACTTTGCTGCCTGCTTGCCAGTGGTGACCAAATATACAGATGAGGATGGCTCCCCTGTCCCTCTGAAATTTCTTGTCCACCAGAGTCGTGGGTGAAGCACACCAGGTAAGTAGTGAGCATTAAAGAAAAGCCTTTAGAAATAACAGAAGCCCTGGTTACAAATTCAAAAAGCTGGCCTTTTTTTAAAAATATCTTCCAGATGCAGAGAAGTGCGATACAGTACTGGCTTTATTGCTGATATTTGGGGTAGAGAAAAGGGGAAAAACATCCTGCTCCTTCCAACAGCCTCAGTTTGCTTTCACAGAGATGTGGGTTCGCTAAAAAATAACTGCCTGGCAGGGGCAAATGTTTAGAGTGAAATGCCAATTTTTAATTTACCAGGGCAGCAAAAAGTTACTTTTCAGTAAAGAAGCTGGTCTTGCACTGTAATCTCTTGCCCCATGAAAAGAAAAACAGTTCAATATGAAAACCCTGGGCAGTGATTTGTTCCCAAGGCCTTGAGAAATCACTTGCCACCACAGCAACTGAAAAGTTAAAAATCAAATTCATGGAGAGAAAAAGAATGAAGTTATGTGCAAAATGTTTGTTGCTCTTTACTGTTGCCCAACAAACACATAGTTGGAGACGGGAACACAGTCCATCTTTTCCATCATAAAGGTCTGTTTACACAACTGGGGACTCCAGCAAAACTAACAATGGCAGGCCAGAAACACCATTGAAACATCATTCTTGATCCAGTTGGTGCACCGCAGCTAATAAAACTATGCCCTGGGCAAGACACAGGGCTTGGCCTCTGTGCCTTCTTCTGTGATTTGTGACTGAATCAACAAGTTTAGAAGTTACGTTACATAAACAATTTTTTAAGTACATGTAAGACATGGTTGTAACAAAAAGTCTGTCATCTTAAAGCCCCCTAATCCAAATGGTGAGCCAGACTGCGTCTGATCTCTCATCTCCATCATGAGAACCAAGCCCAGATTGAGACACTCCAGTCAAGCTTGTGGAAAATCTGTTCCAAATCCAAGTGACTTGGCCTCATCAGTAGCGCTTTCTTAAAACAACAGTATTTGGGATATTTTTGTAGGTAATTACTAACTTAAAGTGCATTTTCCAGATTCCTTCCCAAATCAGCATTTTAAAGAACAATATTCCTTCCCCAGGCACGTCACAATGCTTTTTCAACCAAAAATTATCTCTGGTCATGATAAGTGATCATAACTCAGAAGTAGGCAGACTACAGAAATTCTAACTGTGTTGAATACAAAATTACTTTAATAGTTTTATAAAGCAGGTGTAACCCAAAGTAGCAGTGGGGGAGGGAGGGTCTGCCAAACGTGTTTAAAACGTATGAAGAATTATGTGCTGTCTGCTGGAAGATAAGTCCATGCTCACTAAGCTATCTGAACAGCTTTGTTCACTACATATATTTGTTATGTTTTGGTTTTAATTTGCAGTGACATAAAATCTTGCATAGCTGATTTGAGTGCATCTTTGAAATTATTAAAAATACCAATTATTATGTAATTAGTCAACAGGATGTGTGTAATTGTGTAATACCAGCATTCCTGGGTGTGGTTAAGTACGTAGGTAGAATGCCAACACTCATCTAGACGTAGTATTATAAAATTGCACAACAACATACACCCTGGGTGGGTACTCCAATTATTTTTTACATTTAAACAATGGCTACATTAGCAAAATAGAACTTATTCTTTTTTAAAGTATCTTCCCTCAGGCACGAATCATAGTAGATGTTGGTGATAATATTGCCCAAATAGAGTATCTTCCATCTCCCAAGGGACCCAGGCTTCTTCATAAACAAATAGGAGACAGAAATCAGGCATAAAGAGCCCTTCATCCACTTGTGGCATGAAGCCATGCCAAAATGGACTGTGACAATTGCTGAATCATGCAAAACCAGAATAACTGAATGCAGAAAATGAACAGGAAGAAAATGAGGAATCACATGATATTAACCAGAAATCTGACTAGAACTGTTATATTTTTATGACTTAACAGACGTCAGGAACATCCCTAAACCATTGTGGAAACAGAACCACTCAGTGAATCAGATTCTTCTTTGAACTTACCGGGAAGATCTAGGTTACAGCCATCAAATTTGTTGAGCATTTTAGTTAACTCTGATCTTGGCTAAGACTTACTGCCAATATGGTGCAAGTGTCTTCTGCTCTCTTGGCCAAAACCTCCCTGCCTAGTCATCACTCATTCTTCCTATGGTACATCTGCAGTGACTGACAGGCATACACTTCACTGGGGCCAGCACTACAGAGGTGGCAAGATCTGCAGTACAGACAGAAAAGGTGGATTGTTCTTTTACATGGCTCACCAGTATCTTCTCTCTTTTGATATGGATCCAAGGTGAAAAATCCAGGAGAAGGATGGAAAGGTAAAAATTCCAAGACCAAAAAAAAAACCCAAACCCTAAGCCGTGACTCATTATACATGTAAAATGTCGAAGCCTAAAGCCGGGTTTTTTTCATGTGCCTGGGTGGAGAAGGGTGAGGTGCCCTCTGAGGATGATTTTATCTTTTACTTTTGAGTCTGAAGATCTTGGATGTGGTTTGGCAAGTTCATAAAAATATTTGTGATAAAGTTCAACTGCCGTCTGGAAATGTTACATACAGAGACGTAAGAAAGCTTAAGGAGAAAACTGCAGATGCTGGAAGAAGAAAAAGCAGTGCACATGAATGAGGTTAAAAATTGGAGACAATTAGCTACTAGATGACTCTTACTAAATAAATCATCAAAGACTTGACTACTGCTTCCAGGTTTCCACAACAATATTGGCTCATTGGAGCAGCCAAGAAGATGTTAATTTGGCCAAAGTTTTAGGAATTTGCTATTCTTGTTTGAATTAACTAATCAACCAAGAAGGCCAATGTACAATCTCTGGCCAAGACTATAAAGCAAGGCCTTCATGCTTCTGGGGAAGATACTATATTTATTGCTCAGGATCAAGGGCCCCATGATATGTAAAATAAGCTTATTGTGTTAAGTGAGAGCTACATGGGAAAGAAAAACAACCTGAGCTTGTCATGGAATCTCACATCTTATTTCAGCACTCAGTAAAGCGCTTTGCTTGTCCAGTTTAATAGAGAAGCACAATTTCTTTTCCTGTATGCCTCCACAGATCAGGTCTAGGTCTGATCTCATTTAGAGTTTAATCCAAGACCCAAAGTAAAGGGAAAATGTTCCTATTGCTTCTAACAGGCATCAGGTCAGTCTTGTACCATGGTTTTACTTAAATGTGAATTCAGTGCTGAGTTTCTCCCAGGAAAAAGAGGGGTAAGTGGTAAGAGATGGGAGTCTGTATGCTCAACTTCCCACCCTCCTGTAACTTGCTGCTGACAGGACCAATCCTTTGGCTTGGCAAAAAAATCTTAATTTGTCTGGCCATTCTGCAGGGTTGACTGGTTCAAAAAACTGCTCACCTTGACCTTCTTTATTGCTACATCTGGGCAGCTCACCATAGTTGTACTTGCTTTTACTGCTTGAGATTTACTTGTGTCCCTGGTGTGTTGTGATAAGACTCTGAATGTCACTTCTGTGAAGGTTTTGTTCTTCCCAAAGACTATCTAGAGGTTCAGTGAAGGCAAGTAGGGTTTGCTTTGGTTGAAAAGTAGATTGTATATGTCACTATAATAAATGGAAATATGCAAAGTGTTGGTTGAATTAAGCAGGAAATTGAAATGTTTGACTTGTCACAAGGCCAGTTCATCCTATGCGGACTTCTGACATTGCTTGTAGTAGGTGAACCTCACCCTGTGTTGAGGGCCAGCTCAAGGCCTAGTTATCACGTACAAGCAATTTAAACTGCCTTCAGAATAAGACTTAAGTGGTGTATAAAGCTCACACTCTCTGTGCAGGAGTGTAAAAAAAGGAACCTGATTTGGAAAACACTAGGGAGAAATACTGAAGTTTTACACATCAAAAAGGCTAATTAGAAATGCTTTTCTTTTATAATAAATAAGCCAAGCATATTGACATTAATTATATGAAATACTCAAGGTTTGGAATAATCTATTGAAGAGCACAGATGTATACCAAATCCTATGCAAATGAACGTGTGCAACTATTCCTCAGGTAACACATTTATTTATAAAAATAATCTGTGTTTGGGTTTCTTTTTAATGGGTAGAACATCATAAAAAGTCTCTCTCACTTTTACTCAGTGTAGTGAGAGTTCTATCTGTTCAGCAGAGCCTAACTTGCATTCCAGGAGCTCAGACAGATTCTTCCTGTACCTGAGTTAGTAGTTCTCTGTCAGCTTTCCTGGAATTACATCACTGTAGTAGGAGCAGAATTTGTTCTCCTCAGGTGGTAAATTTCCTTTGGTTTCAGAAAAGCTAATGGAATTCATAACTGCATTTGTATTTTTCAGTCTGTGTCCCTGAGCTTTCTAGTGACAGAGGTGTTTAAAGAAAATGCTGTGACTGTGATTTGCTGTGTTGCACATTAGTGTTGTCGGTAGAGGCTCTTAATAACATTGGGAAGAAAACTTCATCTATCCCTTCTTTTACCCTGGTTGGCTGCAAAGAAAGCCTCTTACTTTTGATAGCTTTACTTCATGGTGGAAGAGTTATTCTACATCAGGGCCATGACAGGCAGGCCCAGCACGTTGAATCACTCCACCCCAAATGCTCCTATACCCCTGCCACATTCCCTGCTCCCTCCATCTTAGGCACTGCCTCTATACAGGTGAAAGACACTTCACTTTCCACGTCAAATTTCCCTACTAAATCTGCCAAATATTAGTGTAAGGATACCGCTTAAATTAGATGAGATGCCTAGCATATGTAGCAGCTGTTCTGTGATCATTGTAGATTGTCACCTGGCTGGGCTGTGTTGGGACTGGCAAGTTTCCTGGAGCCTGCTCCACAATTTCCAAACCATCCTACAAATGCCACGGCTTAGCACTTTTGCTCTTAGAAACGCTCACCTGCAAGGACAAATGTTGGTAGTGAATAGTTATTCCCTCTCATCAGCAGTAGAGAACGTTGATGTTGTCAGTGCTGGTTCAGGTTCCTTGAATTCTTCCAATTTACCTACCAATCCTGTTAACATTTCACAGGTGTTTCCAGAGCTACCATATTTGCAGAAGTTTCAGTAAGCCCATAGTAAAGCCTCTGCTTTCACCACTTCAAGCCCATTAAAGGATTGAGAAATATTGAATGCTGTGGGCAATGCAGAACAAATGTGATCCATTTAGATGAGTTGCAGGTATCATTTCAGACCTCTAAAAGTAAGAAAAAAAATCTTTGTACTCTAAAATGACAACAGCAATCTCTATATTCTCAAGAATTGTCAACAACTGGCCTCCAGTCTAGCTTGAAGATTTTGGTAACCCCACTAGCTACCACCAGGTCTGGACTGCCTAAGCCACCGATTGGTGGGAGGATACATAACACCAACGAAACAGCATCCTTTAACCTGTTTACACTTCCACTTCTGAACATCTACTACTGGTAGTTAACAGACAAAATACTGGAATGGTTTGTTCAACCTAGTGTACTTGGTCTTAGGTTTTTATGTTTATATCCTTTCCAGGAGACAGCTTCTACCATAATTGCACAGAGTCGTATGGAAAAGCAGCAATTTATATTGACCCTGGTCACCCTTTTACAAAGAGGCACCTCTGAGACATGGATCCATTGGGTTGGCTGATGTGATTGAAGCAGCACTTGTAGCAGAAGCCAGCTCAGAGTTGCATAGGTCTTAGTAGCAACTAAATGCAGAAAACAGTTGCAGGGGTGGGAGGAACAGGAGACTATCAGTTGGGTGTGAAGCTGGAGTGAAAGCTTTACATATAATTTCAGCTGTTGGAGAGGCAGATGGTTCCGTTAGTAACTATTCCTTACATATAGATCAGCCTTCTAAACACCTTTTTGCATCTGCTTTGGATAAAAATATATAAAAAACTCCAAACCCCTGAGCTTTCACCTTCAGTGTGCAGTGAGTAGATTAGAAGGAAAAGGAGCTGTTACACCTGTGAATTAAATTTGACTCAAAGATAATTTAGGGTGATAATAAAGGTGAAAGTTCAGAATCTTTCTGACCTAGTCTGATACCCCTACAAAGCATATTGACCTGCTGTCTAACTTTTCTGTTCTTGCTTGAAACCTAAAACTTGGTTTCAAATAAAAATTGATTCCTACCAGGTTCATATAATACAAGTACTTTATTGAATTCTGACTGAAACAGTGTTGCTCAGAAACTGAGGGCCGAGTTCTGGCCTTGTGGCATGGGGCCAGGAGCATTTTGTAGGATGTGACAGTTCCAGACCACAGGCGGCTCTGACTTTAGGGGAAGCTGACGTGGGCACCTACCCTAGGGTGATGTTACAGGCAGCAAAAGAGCAAGTCACAAATGGAAACTATGTATGCCTTTCAAGCACTAGTGGGTTTCTGCTGAAATTTTTAGTGTTGCTGCAGTGAGAGGCAAATTTTTCAGCCGCTCCAAGGGAACCAGAATAGGGGTGGTTAGTTTTGCAAGGAGAAACCAAGGCACCAGGGAAAACAACAGGCAGGTGGGAGAAGAGATGCAGGGCAAGGGAGGAAGGCAGGCTGGCTCATGGAGATGGCCTGGTTGGCAGCAGGGCATGCAGGGAAGGGGGGGAAAGCTAGGGGGAGAAAAGACTGGTTAGGATGTAACTGGAGGCCATAGAATTGGTGCTGAGGGGTGGGGTGCTGGAGTCTCCTGCCTGGAAAAAACATGGCAGAGGAGGAGAGCAGTAAAGCTCCTGGGGTGGCATTGTAGGGAGGCACAGGAAGGGGCAGGGCCCCTTCTACACCCACCTGACCCCAGGGTGAGGTGGCCTGGCCACAGCTCCAGGACTAGGGGGGGGCATTGCCTCTGGGTTCATGGCATTATTTAAAAAAAAAAAAAAAAAAAAAAAGAAGCCTAAATCTTTAACAGTTTGACTAGGGAAACAGGAGCTTAACAGTGAAGAAAAAGTACTTCTACCTCCCTGCACAAATCAGCTGAACTCCAGTCAAAGGTTTTACCTTGGGCTTTCCTGGAGGCCACATCTGCCCCTTGGGTGACACCTCTGTCTCTGCTTGAGCCTGGCAAGGCAGTGAGAGTGACCAGCATCTCTGAGTGATGCAGGGGAATTTCAGGGAGGGAGGTTTGTGCCAGTTAATTAGCAGCACTTTGGTGGTTTCTGCAGCCCACAGTAACCTCCACAAGACCTGCAGTGAAGGAGAGGTGTTTGGGGATCTGTGGCAGGGGCTGGAAGCTGATTTATTTGAGCTCTTATTTCTCTGAGCATCAAGTGCATTGCTCCTCTTGCTCCCTTTAGAGACTGTGCCATCAACTGTCCAGGCTGGGCAGCCCAGTGTCAAAAGGAAAGGAGCCTTTTGCCCATCACAGTCATATAAATCAGGCTCCAAATCTGAGCCCTGTAAAATGTGAGAAAATGAGAGATTCGATTATCCATATGGATCACTCTGGATTTGTTCCAGATTGCTTCATTAATAGCAATCAAAGACATCACTTTAATGGATTTTTTATCCTCAAAATTATGATCATGAGGAATTTGTTCTGGCTATTGATTTTGAAAAGGCTTTTGATTCTCTTCAATAGCCTTAACTTATTTCAGATTTAGGTAACAGTAGGATTTGGTCTTAAATATGTTAGATAGGTCAATCTCCTTTATTCAAATCCACAGTTATGTTAAAACTAATGACCGTAGTTTGAAGATGATTTATATACTGGGGCTTAGACAGGAGAGTCCTTTTTCTGATAGTTTTGCTGTTACAGAGGAGCCTTTGTTT
This sequence comes from Numenius arquata, assembly GCF_964106895.1. Lineage (NCBI taxonomy): Eukaryota > Metazoa > Chordata > Aves > Charadriiformes > Scolopacidae > Numenius > Numenius arquata. Next base: position 45,286,033 of record NC_133583.1, read on the forward strand.
TGGGAGAAATCAGTGTTTCTAAGGGAAAAGTCAGTGATGTTTTCCATTCTGTCCTTAGTTGGAGAGTATGTTATTTTTTTAATGAAGATTTTTAGATATTATGCTGGAAGTCACTGAATGTTCATGTTTCTTCTTTGTTAATTGGGGTAAAACTCTTAAAGCCATTAGGCAATTTAAATGTAGCTCTATTTGAGCAATATCCTTTATTGGATCCCCCATTATCCTTTAAACATCTTGGTGTGCAAGGGGATAAAATTAGAAAGAATTTGTTTGCTTTAAATTGCCAGCCTCTGCTTGATAAAACTATTAGCTATTTAGCTAATTGGACTGCTCTTCCATTATCATTAATTGGCAGAATTGATACAATTAAAATGGGGGGTTTATCTAAAGTGTTTGTGGTTTTTTCTGAGGTATTCCCATCAAGTTCCCTAACATGTTCAGGGAGCCTTACATTCTGCAATTAGTTTTCTTTTCAGAGTTAGAGGTAAATTTAAGATTAATTTTGAAACTTTGCAGCTTCTCATAGAGTCAGCTGGACTGGCTCCTGTTAATTTTATTGTTGTTTTTGGCTGCCCTGGTACAACATGTTGTTTCATGATTTAGACAATCCCCAGCATTATGCGGCTGTGGAGTGCGTGGGGCAGTGCAACCGCAGGCTGAGCAAAATCAGGCCCTCAGAGCACACCCCCTACTTCGCAGAAGGTCACAGCAAGGCTTGCTCCCAGGGCTGCGTCCTGCAAGGTGCTAAACACCCATTATTCCCTGACCCACGAAAGCATTTTAACACAGCCATAACTTTTAAGCACACATACAGGTCCAGTGATGCCAATTAGCTTACTCATACTAGTAAAGTTAAACAAAGGCTGTGCTTGGTTGGGGCCACAGTAATCATCACCTCGTCGATTTGAGACTCCCACATGAATCTATTGCAAAATCGCACATGTTCTTCCGCTTACACCTTGGCTGTGCTCTTGGCTGATGCTGCCCTCCAAATAAGCAGGGGGAAGGCACTGGTTTTTCAGGAGAAGCTCTGCCAATCCTTCTCTTCCACTGTGGTCAAAGCATCAAGAAACTGCACCCTCTGTTCCTGCCGTCACTGATGGACATGCCATCTTTTTCAGGATGCTAGTACAAACCATGCTTCTCTCTCCTACCACTACAGTTCCTGTCAGCCATTAGCCTCAAATAAGTGAATGGGATGCGAGAAAATTAAAACCAAATCATGCCTCTGTCAAAGGGAGGTCTCATTGACAAGAAGGGCCTCTATTGCCAGAATTAGTCCTCTGGGTCTGCCTTTTGCACCAGAGGCTAAGAGAACGAGAGGATGATTAATTGGGCAGGACCAAGAGGATGTCACCCCTCCCATACCGCTGGCCAGTGTGGGCAGTTTCTAAGTCACACCATTAAGGGCAGTGATGGCATCACTAAATACCACCACTACCTCTGCTTCATCTCCATCAGAGTTTTATGTAGTGATGGGGTAGCCACATTTGTTCATCACCACCCAAACATGCTCTTATACTGGGACTTCCTTATCTTGTAAGGCATGTAAAGCTGGCTCTACTGCCATTTAAAGCTGCTTAAAATAACTTGTATCTAAAATATAATTTTTTTATGCAAAATATTTTAAATGTTTTATCTATAAAATATGTGCAAATATATTTATATATAATTTAAATTTTTAAAAAGTCAGATGCATTCTCATAGGCATGACCCAATATGTATGTAGCAGGTATGAACACTGGAGAAACTTTGATGCAACACTGCCCTGCTTAATTCATTGGAGTCATTGTAGCTTTTAGACTATACCAAAGCCATTTCATGAAACACATCATGCTTCATGGGTTAATCCTGATTTAGCTGTGATGCTTTGTTTTTGGGTATTATCTAAATTGTTTTTGCCCATCTCTTCGTCATTCATTTTGTCTATCACAAATATCATTCAACATGAGTTTCACTCTTTTTTTTCCACTATTTAAATTATGCGTCTCTTTAAGGAGATAGATGCCTCAAATGATACAATATCCTGTGGCACAAAGAGTGAAGCATTGTTTACTTTTGTATAAAAAGCCATGAAGATGGAGCACACAGTTTATAGGATACTAATGAACTATTTGGATGTTTGACCTTAAATCAGACTCAATTGAGCTAAGCTTGGTAGCCAATGGAATTGAAATGTAATGGATAATAGCCAAAGAGCCAACTGTACTGCACGTCTGGCCACAGCTTGTCCCTTATTGACAGCCTCAGCTGAGGACTTTTGCACTGAGTGGCTGATGAAGTATCTCATCGCGGGGTCATGAGGCTGCCTTCTCTCCACCTCAGGGACAGAGCGAAGCGTGGACTGAGGTTGAACTGCTGCTCCAGGTCTTGGGACACTCCTTCTAGGGAGAAAGAGGGCACTTGAGTCTCAGGGGCTAACAACCTGACGTGTCTCGTGAGCACTAAATTCACTGTAATGAAAGTCACCTTGGGCTGAGGGGCCTGTTGCGGCTTCCTCAGGACACGTCTGGACTCCCACCAGTGGTGTTATAAACCCTACACTCCCACTGACTTCCCTGTGGCTCAGGGAAATAGGAGGGAGGAGCAGAAACAAAACCCATTAGAATAAGAAACTAAAAGACAACTTACCTCACAGTACCAGATGCACTAATCCTGTGATGATTTATATTTCTGGATTAATTGCAGTAAATAAGGAGCATCACACTGGTGTAAAACTCATGTGAAGGAGATGAGAATCTAGCCCAGAGGGAACAGAGGAGCTGCAATGCAGGAGCCAGTCCTCCCTGAGCAACATTTAAGGTATATTAGGACCAAAACCTCCTTAACGGGAACAGTGCTTTTTATTTGCTTCCATCAGCTGTGAATTTGGCTTATTGTCACCAGTACAAGAAGAGTTCAGAATAAGGGATATTCCTGTGCTGAAACATTACTGTGGCATAGCAACACCTTTTTCCTTGTTTGAAAGTAGAGATATAACTCAGTATATCATTAACTAAGACAATAATAAATTAATACAATAGCCAAGTAATAGTGCTGTAATGCTTTCATGTATGAATTGGAATGTGAATACTGAGCTTTTCATTTCATGGTTGAAAAATACATGAGTTGACCCAAATATTAATTTCTGCATTTCAATCATTTACATATCATGGGTCAATAATCATTTTTTGCACAAATGACTTTTCAAATGAAAAGCAGTATATTGTAATGGTCTATCATATTTACAAACATCTCATTGTTTTCCCAACTTAGCACTTAGTATTTAAAATATACTGGACCAGATATTGTTTGCCAAATACAATACAGAAATGGCTCATGTAAAATGCAGAGACTATTTTCTTTTACTATTATCCATAATTTATAATGTTCATAAACCATGGAGTGGCATGCCCCTGCTGCTGGCAGGCCCAGGACCCCATTTTTGGAATGGGCATGGTTTTCCAGCAACGGTTCAGGAGACCTGACACCTCTCTCTGCTCTTTCCTGACCTTAAAAATCTCACCCCTTTGAGGAGCAATCCTTCTGAAGATCCAGCACTGTCAGAGGGCTAATGGCCCTTTTTGGGGAAGTTTCAATACATCCCAAGATTTCTTTACGGCATGCAATGACATCCAACAAAATGCCTAGGGTGTCTTTTTTCAATTACTTTACAAAGCTAAAATAATATAAATAACCTTGCTTTTTACTTATTGGTATTGAACGTAGTCCATCATTTCAGGCTGTTCATTGTTTCCTCATATACCGCCCCTTTATTAGGCAGCATATCCCAACAGAAACCTTGTGTCTTGCAGAAAATAGTGTTTAAGTCCTGAATTAATCTGGGACCAACTGCAACATATATACGATGCCCAGCAAAATGAATTTACACATCTGCCTTTTCCCCTAATTATAATTCCAGAGGTTGAATGTCAACAGCATATGGGTATATCCTCATAGAGGCATGCAAACTCACACATACAGGCACACACACTGTACATTAATCTCTCTTGGCTTATCTTTTGCTGTCTTTAATTTGTATACTTCAAAATTGAGTGGTGAGGTCATTTATTAGACTGTTTCTGTGAGTTTTATGTAGTGATAAGAAAGCAGTAACACGCAATTTGTTTTTATAGAACTCACTTTTGTAAGTATGATCTAATATTTCCTTTCTTTAACTGAACAGTAAAGGAAGAAGAGCTTCTAGAGCTAACTAAGAGTTAACTGGCTACGTTTCAACTGTCACCATTGTCTTACATCTACATAGAGAGCAGGAGAGAGTCTGAGAGATGTAAGTACAGCAGGCCACTGGGAGAAACGGTTTATAAGTAGAAATTTCTCTTCAGAAGCCTCAGAGCAAATCTTTCCAGTTTGTCTTGATTTTTCTTTCCCTATTTTTTAAACACAACGTGTGGTGGAAGCAATTGTTATTATCCAAAGGACCTTACTTGCTGGCTCGCTGCATCTCTGTTTATGAAATGCCATAACAAAAGTGAGCTCACGCTTGTGTGCTTCCAATGCGTGATGTTCCTGTGTGCCAGATGGGCACTTTCATGACTGTATGAGCGTGGATTATTTCATTTCCTACATCTGGGACTCCAAATGGCTGCACAGAATGCCACAGGAGAGAGGCACAGATCTTCAGCTGGGGAAACCTACCTTCACAGGGGAACTGGCTACATCAGAGGGGATGAGGCAGAGAAGCCCCAAGTGATATCTGAAAGTTCACATAAACCAGGGCCATAAGGGAAACCTTTAGAACCAGGAACAAGACAAAAATAAACAATAACTAATGCTGGATGTCAGCTGCGGAGAGGAGGGGAGGGAAAATAAACCATAAGCAGTTTCTTGTCTGGCCACAAAAGATGTGTTTGGAATGCTCTTTTGTATTTCAGCTCAGAAACTCTGCTGTGACCTTCAGATATCGCTGGGTATTACAAGTTCTACAGATAGCCAGAGAGAAATATCCCAAGGAGAGCTGGCATATACCATGCCATCCTAGTTAATGTTGACTGCGTATTGCTCACAGCCCATTCCAGAACTGTGACCAGGCAGCCTTGTAAAAACACTGCAGAATCCTACAGTAACAGTCAGGAATGCTACAGTTTGTCATAAAGCTATTGCAGGATTTGGGATAATTACTTGTTTGTTTGTAGGATAAAAGGGTGCTTTCCTTTTTTTTTTTAAAGGCCAAAACAATGAGAGCAGATCCTCGGTATAGCGAGGACCTGGCTCACTACACTTTTACAGTATATGTTGCGTTACAGAGCCCTCAAACAGAAGGAAATGGTAAGAAGAGACAGAATAGCCCGTCCTGTGTGTTTGATTGAATTAGCTGTAGCAGAAAAAAATATAGTTAAGCCAGTGGCTTCCTTAAGATGAAAGAGAGCAAGCCCCCAAAAGAGAACAAATGGAAAAAGTAATGAACAAAAGAAAGTAAGAGCTTGTGACACAAAGTAAGAAAAATAAACAGCAGTTGACTTAACTATTTTGCATAAGATATTTACAAACCACAGCATATTACTGTTTGCTTTATGCATTTTCACATCCTGCTCAGTTTAAAGCAGTAATTTTCTGCAAGGACAACAGAGGGAAAAAAAATGCTTTACACTGCTTATATTAATTACATTTTTTCATTACCCGTCATGTTTTCTACAGGCTTGTGTATTATTACTGTAAAATGTAATGAAACAGAAAAAGAAAAAAAGAATGGACTTCTGGGAAATTTTCCAATTCTTGAAATGCAATGTTAATTGAGTGCTATTTTTAGGTCATCACAGATAGAGCTGAACCCATTGGCATCAGTGCACAGAATGGGGACAGCCCAGGTGCAACACAAACTGGGTGAGGGTATCAGTTTCTACTGATGAAGAAAAAGGGAGAGAAATTAACTCCCCAAAGGGGTGGTTCTTTTTGGGTTTGGGGCAGTTTCTATTTCTCAATGTAAAGTTCTCAAAGCAGAAAGGAAAGAGAAGATGCGGAGCTGGCATGGGTCCAGGACCCACTGTGACCATGGGTGCTCCTGAAGGAGACCCAGTGACTCCTATGACAAGAAGGCAGAGCAAATGAAAGTGAGAAGCTCCCTCTGGTTTGGTGGCTGACTTCCAGCTCTGGGAGGGAGGGCACTCTGAAAGTCAACATAAAATTAAGTCCCCCAAAATGTATCAGAAACGTGATCCCTTTAATTTATAGATCTCCTAAAAGGCTGCCAAAAATCAATTATTTTAATTTGTATATAGTGCAGCCATGGACTGATTCAAGTTCTTTTGAAGTATTTTTAAACAGCCATTGCACAAAGCCATCCTCTTTCCCATATGCAAAAAATGAATTGAAAACCACAATTTCTCACAGTCACTTTGATCGCGAGAAAAGACTCACAGGACTCTGCAAGCAAATCGCAGGCCCCCTGCTAAGTCCTTTAACTGGGTACCTTTACTATTAGTCCCAAGAATCAGCGTAGCTCTACTACTCCCTGTATAATCTGCCTTTTCTCTCTAAGGGTGCAGGGAAGGTGTTTGAGACAGTAACAGCTTGTGAAGAGCAGAGGAAATAGTTATTGGTACTGGTGGGTGAGCGGAGATTCACTTTGAAACAGGAGAAGTAGAAAATCTTTGGTCTGCACTTACTAAGTCCAAAATGGTAGGGGAGAGAGCATCCCACAATGAGGGAAGCCAGCATTATCTCCATAAAGCTGTTCATTCTCTGTATTGCACGGCGCTACTATAAAAGCAAATGCCTAGCACAAAGGTTTCAACAGCCATTGTAAATCACCAGGTAGCATGTTTTGGAAAATTGAGATTAACCCAAACAGTTTTCTACCCACTTTGGCCTCATGCATGTAACAATCTCCAAAAGCAGTTGTGACCGGATGGTGGAATTACCAAGACGGTACATCAGATTCTTCATTTGTTTTGGTGCTGCTGGAGACTTGGTAACCAACCTGTAGGTCTAAGAGACACCTCTCCACCCATATTGGCCCCAGGTCATCAAAAGGCATTTTGGGCAGGATCCTAAACAAAGACACTAAAGCACCCAAATTCCTGAGATGATGTGGTCCCTTTTACCTTGGAACAAATAGCTTGCATTCTGGCCTTTTCTTTATTCTTTGCTTTTCTGTGGTTCTGTTAGTCACTTGAGGGTCCAAGCTCATACTTTTTCCAATCTCAGCTCAAGAACCCTGAATATACCCAAAGGCCACATGAAACAGCAAGCATCAGTGCTCCCCTGGGTGTGGCAGTGTGGCTCTCCTTAACCTGTACAGTAGCATGGGCCTCAGCTATTCATCATGAACTTGTCTTCACTTCTTGCCTATCTTCAAATCTCTGCCCTCCCCTTAAGTCACATAAGCCATGACTTGTCAAAAACACCACCCATTCCCCAGAAGATTTGACATTGGTATAGAAGTGTTATATATTTGCCTGGCAAGGCTTAGATGGATAAAGAAACAAGGCAAAGCAAAATACAAACTGAAGAGTTAGTTTGCTCTCCAAACATCTCTAGTGCTAAGATAGAAGTGGTAAATCATAAATATAAGCCAACGTGATTTTCTCTTATCTGACACATTGAATTAAGACTGTTGAGCTCAAACACTTACAGCAAAATTGACAAACACTTCCTTTTAGGAATGCTGCATCAAAGCTATTAACTTTTATAGTCAGAGACCATTTAAGCCAAGGCAAGGCATGTGCATTAGCACACACTGCCACGCACCCGCACACAAGGCATATGAACTGTGATACTCTATTTGCAAATCAAGAAAGAAATCCTGTTCCTTTTTACTATGCTTGTCCTGCCTCCAGCAGTGGGGCCAGCATTTGGACTTCAGTTAGCCAAGCCAAGTGGCCCCAACTTGTTGCAGCCTCACCATGGGTCTTTTAGCTCATTATTGGCCTCTTGTCACTATCCTTCATCAAGGCCAATCTCAAGCCTGACAGCTAGCCCCATACTTTTGTATCTCACCCTGACAGACTCTTTTTTGTATTTGGATTAGAGTTATTCCCCTTTGCTAGGAAAATTGATGTGGATGCACAGCCCTCAGATTGAAAGTCACCACATTTTTCCATGAAGGACCCAGTTTTGTTCTTTCACAAGGATTCAGTTTTCCTCAGCACCCCAAGTTGTTCTTGTAGGCAGCAGTCCAGAAATAGCTGGGCCCCTTTGCGGACTGGAGCAGTGGGATGATAGGAGCGAGTGGTGGAGGGTATGGAAGGAGCAAAGGGAGCCATTAAACCACAGTCTCCCGGAACATGGGCAGTCTAACCCAAGCCAGCTGGATCCCATTACGCCACCCCTATGTGAATGGCTCCCATGTGAGCCAGCCCCTTCAGTGCTCAAGGTACTGGGGACAGGGCAACAAATCAGTTTATTCTAAGTCAAATCCACTGCGTAAATTGGGAAGTCAGTATTCAAATGGAAATTCAGACTTGAGATAATATCTTAAGATACATGTAGCCACTGATTTCCGTAGAAATTTTGCCATAGCTTTCACCAGGACTAGGATTTCATCTCTGGGAGTTTTCATTTTTCCACTTGATTAGCTGGCACCTGTCCTCTATTGAAAGACGGTCATAGTGCACCTGAAGAATTGCAGTAATAAGCCGGTCAAGGAGGCTTTGCAGGATGGACCCATGGAGACTGCAGTCATTTGACTGGATCAATAGGTGGGATTTCATCAGAGAGAGGGGATTCAAATGTCACTTTGAAAATTTCACTTCAATGTGTTCATTTTCTGTTTCAGCTGTGTTGGGAATGGCCTGTAGGTTTAAACTCGGACTCAGAACAGGAGAAATAAGGATCCATTAATTCTTATGAGAAAAATGCCATTCCAGGCCATAGCCCTAACATAAATGAATTTGGCATGTTCAGGAGTGGACTATCACTTCCATGATGAAATCAATGGATATAATTTAAGCTTTGGTCAGATGAGCCCTCAAGCTTGTAGACCATGCACCAAATGTTTATTAGTGTTTAGAAGGTCAGATAGGTACTGACTGCAGCCCAGTGCTTTCAAAGAGTTTAGTTGTCTTGATCTGAGGAAGCAATAGGCAATAGTGCTTAAATATGTTTCAGGCTTTGGGATTTTCAAAAGCCCGTGTGTTCCCAACTACCAATGGCAACAAGGAGCCTGGAAGCTTTAAAAATCTGCAGTAGGCACTGATCTGCATCCAGAGGTGCTCAAATATCTGTGGAAATCTGCCTCTAATTTATCCAGCAGCCTGTCCTTCTGAGTCCATTTGGAACCATGAGCACTTTACATGGCACTATTCTGCAAACTCTGCTCCTTTGCATACCTATGGGTAAAAAAAGGAAGGAAAATGTATTATGGACCTCAGCTGCCAGGAAGATGCCATAAGCAGTGATGTGCTAGCCAGGATGTTAGAAGATGCCATTTTATACGTCAGATGCAGAACCCAAACAAGCTGGGCTCATTACATTTTCTGATGTAAAGGTTTTGCAGATGCAAAGCCTCCCACAGTGCTTCCCAGCCTCTGTGTGTCCCCTGTCAAGGATCTGCACTGCTGCAGGTGAAGAGGCCCTGCTAGGCAGCATGGCCTGCATGCATGGGCTCAAAGGCTTTGACTGCTACAGTGATGGCACTCAACTCACGTTACACCCAGGAGGATCCAGAGGCTGAACTGGGTGTCCATGCTCACACATGAGCCTTTGAAACAGAAAATGTTAAGTGGGGCAGCTCCTGAATACTTTTGTAGATGTGCCGGCATGTGACCCGTGTAGTCCCTTTGCAGTCCTACTCAGGCTAGATTTAAGAGGGGGCAGTGTTCTCAGCCAAGAGGATGGACATTTGAGATCTAACCAATTAACTCTGTATTATCCAGAAGGGTGCTCACAGACAGACAGTGAAATTCTTCTAAAGAACAAATCCTAGAATGACCTGTGCTGCACACACAGTGCTGCCTCTGACCCTGCACTCCTGCCAGCCCGGGGAGGAGAGTAGACTCTGGGGTCATCAGCTTTGGGCATCCGGGATTTTGAAGTAATACTAGACAAAAGTGGCTGATTCTCCACAGGTTGTATGCCAGTGAAACACTGTTGAAGTCAGTAGACTTGCACTGCCATAAAACCTGATACAACTCCAGCTCCATATATTTAATGTTGGTGAAGTTAATAATATTAATGTCAATAGAGCAGCAGGCAGGACTGACCCCTGGCCTCTCTGATTTGCCTCAGCACGTCGCACCTTAACCCTATTATTTTCCTTAAGTTTTTTTACCTTGTAATCCTCCTGGGTATCATCAGAATAAAGTTCACCTCCCAAGTAACTCCTCAAACCCAAGCATATCCCTGTTTAAATATTGGGATTTGGATAAAGAATACCATGCTTAAATGGTATCCTTTGAAACGGGGTACTGTGCATAAAAAGGCCTGCCAGGTTCCCGTCACAAGGGTTAGCTGAAGACTGGGGGACTGGAAACACTGACGGCAGCCAATTTCTTTTTTTCTATTTGTTAATCCACTTTGTCCAAACAATATGAACATTTGGTGCATTTAGCTCTAAACATGTCAAATTCTCCTTTAGGAAAGAACTTCCAAAACGTAAAATCATCTCTTAAGATCAAATCCATTGCCTGAGCTCAAAATTATTCTTCTTTACACAAATAAACACACGCACACACTTGCATACTTTGTCTGCACTGGAGGAATTGTCCTGGGATAGCACTGTGCTGTCTGTGGAGCCCTGCTCAAAAGCCTGGCTTTCTGATACTGAAAGACTGCTGCAAATATTAACACATTGTTGAGAGTGGGGGAAAAAAAGCAAGAATGATTATCCTAGAATGTAACAAATCTAAAAATAAATTGGCTTCATTTTTACCTATTGCAGACCAATGGGGGTAAAACAACTTTAATTAGGGTAACAGGACAATAGGAATGAAATTGGCTTGGTCACAAGATTTTTGCAGGATGACACTGATGGTATTACTATCCAACTTCAAAGATTTGGAAAGATGTGGCTGCTAACACTGGAGAATAGAAACCTGTTTTTCATCAACTAGGCTGGCCTGACAAATTAAGTCTGTGGAGTCATTAGATTAAGATAAGAGCTTATCTCCTAGACTGACATTTATTCAGAGGTTTTTATGCTGCTCAGCTAGTAATTAGTGCAGTTGAATTTTTAACACTGCTTTGTCCAGTCATTTGACAAATTTGAAATATATAAAGTTTTGATTAAAAAAAAAAAAATAAATCCAAGAATACAAAATTATTAGCTTGGAAAGGTTTTAATTTCTGGAAGAGTTGAGATGATGCTAAAAATCTTCAAGCAGGTCGGAAGTGCTTTGACTGTTGACTCATTTCCATACGCAGATTGAGAGGCCCCTTAAACTAAATTTTTAGGCACTAAGCAGCAGATATCTGTAGCAAATCTCTAATTTCTTTCATGCCCATCCATTTTGTAATTCTCCTGTTTTACAGGGGCAGGAATACGGTGAAGGCTGCACTCCTGCTCATTAGCGCTTGTCTGCCTCCTTCAGCACGCCGGTTGGGATTTCGGGGGGGGCAGTTTCAGAAGGATTCTTCTCTCATATGACTGTTTTCATGGGATAAGGTTTATTTTTCTTGTCCTAATTTTCTTGCAGTAGTAGATTAATTGTTCCACAGTAGCCAATGCATTACTTTTGGACACATTAACATTGCTTTAGACTAACAAATCTCACTTTTTTTAAACAGCTCATTTTGAGTAACTGAAGATCGGAATTGGATTAATAATTAGTGATTTAAATGGATGAGTGTTTGTTTATGAACTTTGACAGGTTTGTTACAGCTACATCCTGTTATTGCTGTTACAGCATTTGTTTTGTCCAAAGTGCAGCCGTCTCGGCCTCTATGGTTGTTACCTTTAGAAAAACACAGGCAAGCGGAGTTCATGGTGGTAAATTATGGTTCATCCAACTACTTTATTACTGGCTTTCACAAAAACAAACAAACAAACAAACAAAAAGCATGGACTCTGGAAAGACCCAGATGATCTCAGACTGCCTGCTTGAAAAATAAACTGTCTGTCTTTACATTTTACTCCTTACTGCCAAGGCCCCTGAGGTCCATGGACTCACAGGCCCAGGGCAGCTGGTTGCAGAGGGCAGAGGGTGACCAGTGTTGCCCCTTGCCTTCACTCCTGAGCCCGCAGTGGCAGCGGTAGAGCGAGACACAGGCTCTCAGGCCAACTGGGACCAGGGTCTGCATGCTGGATTTTTGTGTCCACTTCTGTGGGTTTGGGATTTCCTGCCATTTATATGACCCCAAAGCATGAAAGGAGTTAAGCATCTCATAAGCACAACAGCTCTTCCGTGGTGCTGTGGATGGAAAGGGAGGCATGAGGCAGGGAATGATTTCAGAGCTTTGCATAGCCAGGAGTGAAACCCTGCTGCCCTCCACTTTTTGAGCAGGACCCATGACCTAGGCCTGCCCTGACTCCTGTTTTGAAGCAGATGCTTTCAGCCCTCTGTGATGGTAAGACCCCTGATACTTCCCACTGGAGGTGTGAAACCCTATACAGTAAATTTAAGCTCCACAACAATCACTGCCATTGAACACCCCACCCATCCCTAGTCTGCAGGTGAGACTTCAGTTTGTGGTCAGGAGTGCCTAGAGGTGGAGATGGAGACAATATATGTGGGAGTGCTCATAAAATGGCCTGGAAAGAAATTTGCATCAAGCTGAACCACTTGCATCAATCCCCCAAAAGCTTCAAGTACTGTTTGGCAGACAATTTTTTCCCCTCTAAATTTTAGATGTTAATGCTGCCTGTGCTGTCAACCAAGTCAAAAATCCTACATAACTCTCAATGTAGAACTCGCATCCCGGCTAGGGTGGCCCAGCAGAGAGAAGTGGAACCCATTCCTGAACCTTGGGTAAGCATGAGGGGAAAACCCAATTCTGATGTCTTTAGGGAGGAGCATGGCCTGAACAGAGAGAGGGGAAGGGATTTTAATTCAAGCTCCCCAGGATTTGTGGCAGTAGCATCCCTATATTCCTGGGTTTGTTGCTTTTGCTGTGTTGTGCATTGCTATGTTGTACATTACTATAGAAACTGGATTATGTCAACACTACCCAGGCAAGATTCAGTCTGTTAGGCTGTTAGATAAGGGGAAAAGTTGCCATCACCCAGACGCACAGACACAAAACCAAAGAAAGCCCACACCTTTGGTACAAAACCCCAGCTAATATGAAACTATTAACATGTCTTTTTGATATGCTATGGAAATAGCAGCATACAGGTGCTTTGAAGTTGTCTGGCACAGCTGTCCATCAACAGTGCTGGCTCATGGGACAGTGCCCTGGCCCCAGAGCCATTTCAGACACCTCCTAGCCTCCTGCCCATCTGTAGGGCTTTGTCTTACAGACTGCCGCCATCCTCCTGTACTTCCATGAGAGATACCATTGACCTGCACCTTTACCTTGGGTCAACAATTTAAAGACAACTGCTGCTTGATAGTGCACACAAAATGAATTATTAGTCTTGGTTCTGGCCTAAGTGTCTGGAGACTGAGACCTTTGCTGGCCCCACACAGAAAGCCAAGGGCTGACAGAAGCACTAGCAAAAGAGAAGTCCCAACAGGTCAAGGGAAGGGGCATTGCAGACTAATAAACTCCGTTACTACAAGGAGAACTTTGTTCAACTTTTGATGCCAGAAAGGACAGCCTGAACTGGCAGGTAAATCTCCCTGAAGATAGCAGAAATAGAGGTTAGAGCACCATATTTATCTCAGGCTACTTAGTAAATAGTGAGATACTGCAAAAAGAGAATTGAAGATTTAGCAGCAGGAAGGTGTCACTGAGTGGCAATAACAGTACAACCATGCTTTACTGTGCCTTCCGTTTGCACTGTCCCGCTCTCAGGTGGATGGTTGCTCTTCAGCATTTGGCCAAGGTCAGGCAGGTGAGAGAGAATTTTTTTCTCAAGTTTCTAGTGTTCCTAAGCAATTTTTAAAATGGGAGAAAAGGGCAATAACTTTTTTTAACTGGCAAATATGTTTATAGAGTCACCAGAAAATGCTGCCTCTCAACTTAGGCGTTAGTCTGATTTTTGTTTTGATAGCTTTTGGCCTCTAAGTTTTGTACCAAAGGTACTCATGTCCCAGAAAAAAATATGCTTTCCCTTTTTAACTGGATTTGATAGGCTGAGATTTACCTATGGCAAATGTTTCACAGTACAGTAAATTATGCAGCAGGTTCCATACAAACATCCTTTGCTCTCTGAAATGAAGGTGGGCACTCAGTAGCAAAAGTACATTGATGTAGCTATCAATGGTAATGCCTCTATTTCTATTTTATAGGTACTTAGCACTTCTGAAATGCAAGCTCAAGGCAGGTGGTGTTGAACATCTAAGTTTGAAGAAGTCTTTCTGGAAAGCTGATGGAAATTATTTGCTCAAATATTAGTGATAAGGCAAGTGGTCAGTGGTCAATGCAACCGTTAGAAGGTGGCTTCCTTCACACTGTGTGAAAGTCCCTCTCCAGTACCCCAGGCTTCTCCCCATTTTGTTTTTCTGTTGCACAGTATTCATTAAACCCTTCGCCATGACATGCCATTGCCGGTGTGCCAAATCCTGAGCAAATCACATCCTCTGTTCTTCTGTAGCAGATTTGTGAGATAATCTATTATAGATTAATCATTTCAGTCTTATGGTGCAATGTCAAAAATAAATTGGGGTTATGAAGCTGGAGGGGAGCCACTTGGGGGATGGTGTGTTCTCATTGACGCTCCTTATTTGACTTTGAAAACAGTGTCACAATGAGATTTTTGAAGCTGATTGTTACCCCGTGGAATCCAAATCACAAGGTAAAAATGCTGTGGAGTAAGTTTTCATCTCCACAAATATCGTATCAATGTTGAACTGCAGATGAT